>NC_133971.1:37722844-37944985 GCF_031877795.1 Strix aluco
GTTTGCTATGGTGCTTATTGAAGGGAACAACCTTGGGCTCCTGAGGAAAGTCTATGCACGTACATCAGATTGTGTAGTTGACTGAGTTATTCTTTTGTTGTGAAGTTGAGGCTGTCATACCTATGTGGGACTTGGAGGAAGGCTGGCAGAGCTGTTGCATATTTCTTTAAACTATCTTTGAGATGGTGGTGTTTCTCTCCTGTTAGTTCTATAGTGGTGCTTCCTGGGAAGAAACTTTGGTTCCTTTCTCTCTTTAACAGTTCCTTTCCTTAAAGGAAGTTTGGACTATGTACTTGAACATAGTTATGTATGCTCCAGTCAAGGATGCTAAGTCCTTGTGTATAACCTCCCTTGTATTTAGTTAGTCATCTACTTGTATTTAAGTGTCTGTTTAAAAATTTTAGAAGCACGTAAGATTTACAAAAACTGTGACAAACATAAACTGCACTAACATCTTCGTTAACGTATGTATTTTTTGTCTACCAGTGCTGCCAAGTATTGTGCTTACTGCCACATATAATTCCACTGTGCTCTCTGGGATCCAGTTATCTATTCAAATACCTGGAGCAACCAATTTTGTCTGACCTGGGTAACAAAGTTGAAAGTAACTTGGTGTGGGTAAAGTCAGAAAGGAGACCAACGTACATTATCACTTTAGTTTCTTACGCCCATGTGTATTGTCCTATGGGCATGAGGAAATGATTGCTTGCAAATCACAGGTTGGAGAACATACATTCTGCATATGTTAGAGTTCATGTAACTATTTCTACCCTTTCTGGTGTGTTGCACAGGTTAACATTCAGCCTTCTGAATGGCACCGCTCCATAGTGCTGCCACAGTCCTGGTCAGGATTTATGAGTCGAACCTACAGTGCAATCCTGCAGGTAATTTTGAGGTACATAGTATTGTGCGCATTAATGCTCATTCAAGTGGTATGAATTTTATTTTTACCAGAAAAAGCATCCATGCAAGTTACAATAATTTAAAAATAAAGCTTTTAATGGCAGCACAGTCTGGGATACTTTGTAGAAGTATAGCTTCTGCTTAGTTCAGGTTCTTGCAGTCTTGTTCCTGTGTCAAGTGGCAGAATGTGTCAATTCTTAGAATTTTTAGAATGTGAAATTTTAGCTAGAGCTCTAACCTATTATTTTGAGTAGGAATTTTGTAATAATAGTATCACAAAGGAGACAGAAGCTATCGAGTAATGATTCATTAAATAGAACTTCTCTTAACCAGCATGTAATGCTGTCACATAGTGAGGGACTGGTCTTTTGATTTTTCCACCCTATCTAGTGATTAGGAAATATCTTGAAACCTTTCTTTCATTAGGTTAGCTGACCTGATATCTAGAACAACGAGGTGCCATTTGGTTTTTAAAGAGGAAAATGGTCTAAAAAACTTGTAACAAATAGCTGCCTTCTAGAAGGTTCTTTTTGTGCTACTAGAAGGGCTTGTTTGTATTTCCAGGCCACATCAGCTGTTTTCAGCATGAGCAGCTCTGGTTGCTGAGCGAACTCTAGAAGCTTTGACTGTTCCTTGTTTTGCTGTGCAGCAGAACATACGCTTCTCTAACATTTTCAAAACAAATTTTATCTTGACCATCAGCAAAATACCAGATTCTAAGAGCCAGCCCCATTACAAAGCAGGCAGCAGCTATTCAAATTGTAATTTTAGGTCATAACTACAGAGGGGGCCATTGTTGCTTGTATTTAATTACTTTCCTGTTTTGCTTCCCACATGAGGCAAGATTTCATGAGAAGCTTGGTGTTTACCAGGCTTGTTTCTGAAAGCCTCTCCAGAATTTCATGCCATTTTACAGGGCAATAGAACCTATTTTTGTTGCTTCTGAAGTCCCTCACTGGAGACCTAGTATCTTTACTTAGTCCTTATGCTTCTATATTACGTTTCATTGAGATGGCCAAAAGAGACTACAGTGTGAGATGAGTAGTCCGGATCGTACATAAGTCAGTATTTCTAAACAGCTAGTAGAGTTATAATTTCTGCAGTTTGGAGGCAGATGTTCATAGACTTTGGTTCACCAAAACACTTGTGTTGAGGATTTTTTCCCCTCTGGACACCTGAAAGCTCTCTTGTTTTTTATTATGTCTACTCACATGCTTAAGCACTTCTCCCAATTTGTGCATTCAGCACGTTTTTGAGACTGAAGTCAACCTCATCATAATGATCCTACAGGTCTTGATTTAGTACAGAACTTACACCAATGTTGATGTGTTTGGGGAAGTGGCAATAGGTTTTTGCATAGTTTTTGTGCAACTTTCTCTTTAGTCAGTGTGTCATATATTGTACTTCAATCTCTGTGGAGAGTCACCTTTTGAGTGACATCTGGATAGCAGGATGGACTCTCTTACATTCTCAGGTTTTTATGCACATACAAACTACAAGGATTCAGTACCTGAAAAACACAGCTTATGTGCCTGTATTTTTCACTTAAGGCTTAATAACCTGCTAAGGAGACTGAACATTAAAGCAAAGGTGCTTAAAATGAAACAATTGTAAGAGGCCAGAATCCATAACATCTCCTTTAAGGCACAGAAAGAACTGTTGTAGCAGGTCGCAGGGAGGTTGGTGTCGTCAAAAGGGAAAGAATGAGGAATTCTGTTTAGGTAATGAATCAAGAAAGTGATGTTTTGCGTTAGAATCCATTTTAGCTAGCAGGCTTCTAAATGTCATTCCTTGCTTGTTGTACCCCTTCCCCTTTGCACAGACTAGAAGAGATGTCTCAGTATCTGTAGGTGGTTTTGCCATCTGCAGCTTATTTTCCTCACTCAGAATAAAAAATTATGGATTCTTTTACTTAATATATTGTGTATTACAGTGGAATCCCATATGAAAAGTGGTTAAGTTTGCATATAAGTAGCCCCCAGGTGAAAGGCTAAGTGTTCTTTGAAGAATCTTACCATGATTGACCATGTGACATCCAATTCTGACTTATTCTGTAATTCTGCAGGGGAGGCAGGCAGAGCTGGAGATGCAGTTAAAACATGGAAAAGAGGATCCTGAAGAGGTGCAGTACAAACAATTTACAGCCTGGCTCTGGTAAGGAACTTCCTGTCTGCTCCTGATCACTTGTAATGGCAGATGAGGTGGCAGAGGAGGGCAAGACTTCAAGGCCTTTAGTTTTACAAGTTTAAAGACTGTATGAGCATTAATGAAATAAACCCAAAAAACCCACCAGATACAGTGACCAAGGTGAGGAGTGGGGGAGCAGGAAGAAAGAGACTGATGGGTAACTGTGAGGATTCCCATATGCACAAATTCACAGGTACCTTCCCCTCTACAGTGCCTGAAACTTTGTAGTGAGCAACGGGAAGGAATGGAAAACTGTTATTTGTTTTGTGTCATGTTAAAGCAGAAGGTTTATGCAAAGAGCAAAACTTAGTTGTAGAGACTAAGTGAGTTGTCGCACTAAAAATGGCTTGATAAAAGAAATGTAAGCCATGGTGTGATGTATGTCGTACTGAACTGAGACACACCTCAATTTGTATGGTAAGTTGGCAATGTTGACCCTGAGGATGTTGTTTAAAATCAAGCACATGATGCATACCCTGATACATATCCTCAACTACTTCTGTTTCAGTCAGCTGGGGAGTGTGTCTCAGTGTGTCAGGATATAGCCACGTATGTGCATAGCCAGGGGGACAAGGTGGGAAATAGGAGGCTTCACGGAGAGAAAGAATTACATATTCATGGACAGTATAAATGTCTATTTCTGTGCTTGTTCATAAGTGCATTGGGAACAAAGTATTTACAAAAAAACCAAAATTCCCTTTGCCCATTTCAGTCAAAAAGCTGTTACTAAGTCCCACTCAACAGAAATACAAAATTTATGTCTGTTGTTTTATTCCAGCTAAGTCTAGATTACAGAGTTTCATAGTAAGATCCATAATGATATGGTTTTGTAGAAGAGATTCTTTATGTAGCAGTGGCACAATTTTCTGCTGTTACTCTCCCTGATCCCTTTTTTGATAGGGTATAAAACATTTTCCAGGTGAGAAGAATGCCTATAGCAGTGCTGCTTTTTGTAGATTTTTCCTGAACCAATTTCTGCTCTGTATTTCCTAAATAGCATTAATAGAAACTGTGTCAAAAATGAACAGAATTCCATTTAACAGTAGAGAAAACAAAGTAGTAAGTGAACTGAGAGCCAGATATTAGCCTTCATGTCTTTTCCTGTTCTCCCTTAATAGCTTGCTGCTTCAGGACTCCAACTTCAGCACTCATTATTTATTTGTGTTGCCTGCTGGGTTTAACCTCATTGTTGACAGCTTGATATAAACTTTAGCATTAATGCTTTATTGTGTAAGTACTGTGCAATTTCGCATTAGTATTTGCCAAGTTGGTGTGTTTCTACTGTAGATAGGTTTGAAACTGTGTGCAAAACCAGTGTGGTTATGAAGGAAAGCCTGAGTAGGTTTCTTTTAAAGCCTGAGTATAACTCAGTCTTATAATATACAGCCCTGTTACGAGGCATGCATTTTTAGTCTTCTATTCACGTGTTGTGGAACTGTGATTGGTGTATCTTTTTTGTAGGATGACAGACATGGCCAGGGTGTTATTGTATTTGTAGTATGGAGGACCTCTTTCCTCACCCAAACCTGGCAATATAGAAGACTCACTGTATCTCTGCTTCTGTCTTCGTATGAATGCAAAACTAAACAAGTGCAGACAAGTAGCCTATTCTAAATCAACTACAATAATGTGTAAGAAATTATAACTGCTCCTATGGCTTTCATTTAAATGGATTCATGTTACAATACTGCCTAACAGCATAACTGCCCGTAGTGGTTTACAGGTCTATAGTAAGTGTAGGATAAATTCTTGTGGTTGTCCACCGTAAACCATTCTCATTTTATTATGCAAAGACATAGCACAGTGATCTGGAACCGTATGTGTAGCAGCTCAAAGAACAGATTTATGGCTACTGCATGAACATGCATTTTACCAAAAGTGTTATTAAGTCAACTAGGAGCCCTTTATAGAGCATTGGCGGTGCACATGAGCGTACAGAAATGTTGGGTGGTAATAAGCACTTTTACAGTTTTAATGCTTGTGATTAATTTGCGCTAAGTCTGCTGATAGCCAGATGAGATATTTGTTAACCTAGAATGGACACCTGTAAGGCACAAAGGGGAAATCAGTTGAGTTCATGCTATAGTATAATGAACGTGGTATAAATTCTTCCTGTTTCTGTTGCAGGGTCAGAGATATGTTGACTGATGTCATCAGAGGTGCTTCCAAGTAAGAACTGCTAATTTACTACAGATGAGAATGAGTTCTCTTTTGTGGCAGAAGATGTAAGATAATATTTTCTGCAGTTGGTTATCTGCCAGTTTCATGATGTCACATGACTGCTATTCAGAAAAGGAACTCTTCTCCTTGTGCTTTTGAGATTTTTGCCACTGACTGTGTTTATTAGAAGGACTGATGCCTAGTGTTTTGAGTAAATCCTAGGTAGTGCTATATGCACTATTGGTCTGTTCTTTTTTTAACTAGCAGACTGCCTCAAGTAATTTCATTTACCTAGAAGTTGGCTGGTCTTTAGTGGAGTATGGGCACTTCAAAACTGTCCCACTTTCTATTAAGGTGTCTGTCTTGTGCCCAGACTCCCCCAGAGGCAGGAAATTACATGTTTTCAGATTGTGACAGGCTTGTTCATTTGCTATTAGAATTAGCATGTGGCTTTCAGGCAGCAATAAGTATCTTAACCTTCCTTCATAGGCTTCTAAAGTTGTTTGTCTTCTTGCTTTCACTCTCCCCTGGCAGCTAGCTTCCTATTATGCTTTGCCCTTGTTAACCTGAAATTGGCCACTTGCACCAGGTTAAGCAAAAGCATCAGAAATAGTGAATCCTCATAAGAACAAGTACTTAGAAAATCTTAAATCATAAAGATGTAATCAGTGAAAGAATTACAATGAAATCTCATAGACTGTTTCAACATTGGTGTTCTTGTAAATGTGTGAAAGACTAGTGCATGTATGCCAATGCACACAGCATGGGTAGCAAACAGGAGGAGCTTGAAGCCATGATGAAACAGGAAAATTATGAAGTAGTGGCTATTACAGAAACATGGTGGGATGTCTCCCATGACTGCAGTGCACCACTTGATGGCTACAAGCACTTTAGGAGGTACAGACAAGGAAGGAGAGGTGGTGGGGTGGCGCTGTATGTTAGGGACTGTTATGATTGCTTTGAGTACAAGTGTAGTGAAGACAGGGTGGAGTGTCTTTGCATTAGAATCTGGGGAAGGCCAACAGGGCAGATGTTGTAGTAGGAGTCTACTATAGGTCACCCACCCAGGACAGAGAGGTGGATGAAATATTCTGTAGGCACTTAGGAGAAATCTCACGATCGGTTGACCTTGTTCTTGTGGGAGACTTTAACTTCCCAGACATCTGCTGGAAATACAACACAGCAGAGCGGGACCAGTCCCGGAGATTCCTGGAATGTGTGAGAGAGAACTTCCTGACACAGCTGGTGAGAGAACCAACCAGAGAAGGTGCCCTGCTGGATCTCTTCTTTGTGAACAGAGAAGGACTGGTGGATGATGTGGTGGTTGGAGGCCGACTAGTGCACAGTGATCATGAAATAAGAGAGTTCTCTATTCTTAGAGAGGCCAGGAGAGGGCTAAGCAGAACTGACATCCTGGACTTCCAAAGGGCTGACTGTGTCTTGTTTAGGCACCTGCTTGACAGGATCCCTTGGGAGACGGTCCTGAAGGGTATAGGGGTGCAGGAAGGCTGGGCACTCTTTAAGAAGGAAGTCTTAATGGCACAGGAGCAGGCTGTCCCCAGGTGCTGTAAGAGAAGCCGGCAACAGAGAAGACCACCCTGGCTGAACAGGGAGTTTGGCTGCAACTCAGGGAGAAAAGGAGAGATTATGGCCTTTGGAAGAAGGGGCTAGCCACTCACAATGCTTACAAAGAGGCTGTGAGGCTATGCAGGGTGGAAATCAGGAGGTCTAAAGCCCAGCTAGAAATTAATCTGGCTTCATTAGTCAAGGATAACATAAATATTTCTATAGGTATGCCAGCAACAAAAGAAAGACCAGGGAGAGCCTCCATCCCCTGCTAGACACAGGAGGAAACATGGTAACAAGTGATGAGGAGAAGGCTGAGGTGCTTAATGCCTTCTTTGCCTCAGTCTTTAATAACAAGACTAGTTGTATTGAGGGAATCCAGCCTCCTCAGCCAGAGGACAGAGACTGGGAGAACAACCCCCCTGCAATCCAGGAGGAGATAGTCAGTGACCTACTGCATCACATAGACATACACAAGTCTATGGGACCGGATGGGATACACCCGAGGGTGCTGAAGGAGCTGGCTGGGGTGCTCACCAAGCCGCTTTCCATCATTTATCAGCAGTCCTGGCTGACCGGGGAGGTCCCAACAGATTGGAAACTAGCCAATGTGATGCCCATCTATAAGAAGGGTCGGAAGGATGATCCGGGAAATTACAGACCTGTCAGCTTGACGTCGGTACCTGGGAAGCTGATGGAGCAGCTCATCCTGAGTACCATCATACAACACGTGCAGGACAACCAGATGATCAGGCCCATTCAGCATGGGTTTATGAAAGGCAGGTCCTGCTTGAGAAACCTGATCTCCTTCTACAAGAGGGCGACCCACTTACTGGATGAGGGAAAGGCTGTAGATGTTGTCTACCTTGACCTTAGTAAGGCCTTTGACACCGTTTCCCACAGCATTCTCCTGGCGAAACTGGCTGCTGGTGGCTTGGATGGGCACACGCTTTGCTGGGTGAAAAACTGGCTGGATGGCCGGGCCCAAAGAGTTGTGGTGAACACAGTAATCAAGTTGGCAGCCGGTCACAAGTAGTGTCCCCCAGGGCTCAGTTTTGGGGCCACTCCTGTTTAACATCTTTATTGATGATCTAGACGAGGGGATTGAGTGCACCCTCAGTAAGTTTGCAGATGACACCAAGTTGAGTGGGAGTGTTGATCTGCTCGAGGGTAGGGAGGCTCTGCAGAGAGACCTGGACAGGCTGGAGCGATGGGCTAAGGCCAACTGTAGGAGTTTCACTAAGGCCAAATGCCGGGTGCTGCACTTGGGCCACAACAACCCCCAGCAGCGCTACAGGCTTGGGGAGGAGTGGCTGGAGAGCTGCCAGAGAGGGACCTGGGGGTGTTGATTGACAGCCGGCTGAACATGAGCCAGCAGTGTGCCCAGGTGGCCAAGAAGGCCAATGGTATCTTGGCTTGCATCGGAAATAGCATGGCCAGCAGGGACAGGGAAGTGATCTTACCCCTGTACTCGGCACTGGTGAGGCCGCACCTCAATGACTGTGTTCAGTTTTGGGCCCCTCACTACAAAAAGGACATTGAATTACTCGAGCGTGTCCAGAGAAGGGCAGCGAAGCTGGTGAAGGGTCTGGAGCCCAGGTCTTACGAGGAGCGGCTGAGGGAACTGGGGTTGTTTAGTCTGGAGAAGAGGAGGCTGAGGGGAGACCTCATCGCCCTCTACAGCTACCTGAAAGGAGGTTGCAGAGAGCTGGGGATGAGTCTCTTGAACCAAGTAACAAGCGATAGGACAAGAGGGAATGGCCTCAAGTTGTGCCAGGGAAGGTTTAGACTAGATATTAGGAAGTATTTCTTTACAGAACGGGTTGTTAGGCGTTGGAATGGGCTGCCTGGGGAGGTGGTGGAGTCCCCATCCCTGGAGGTGTTTAAGAGTCGGGTTGACATAGCGCTGAGGGATATGGTGTAGTTGAGAACAGTCAGTGTTAGGTTAATGGTTGGACTAGATCTTCTCCAAGGTCTTTTCCAACCTAGATGATTCTGTGATTCTGTGAAATACTTCTGCAAGTTGAGAGTTGTGGAGGTTTTAATTAAGACTTTCCATAAACATTTGATTTTTTCTATTTTAACTTACCATTTTTCAGATATTTAAAATATTCCCAGCTGTTTCATTTCATTGCATGTCAGTCCATCTTGAAGGAGTCGGTTAAAGAGGGATGAAATTGGAAGATCTTTTTGGTATTTTAGCTACTCAATAAATACCTTTGTTCATGTAAGGTAGAACAAGATAGATAAAGGAGGACTAACATGATAAACTTTAAATATATCATATTCTGTCTCTCAGAATTGAAGTTATATTTTTAGCTGTAGAAGTTCCTTAGCAAAACTAGTTGAGGTAGAAGCATTGCCTAATTTGGGACAGAGTGGTGAATTTTCTTTAGGTAACAACAGAAGGTTTTCCTGTGTATAGATCATGTCTCTAGAACTTCTTGTGTTTACTGACTTTCTTGTAAGACAGTACTGGGTCTTTTCCCCATATTTTCAGTAGAGTAAGACACTGCTCTTTTTCCTCCTGGCACTTGTTAGGATGATGATTTTTATCTTCATTAAATTTAAAGCATCCAGCTTTCATGAGTGTGTAGATTTAGAAGTTTCTCTCTGTTTGAGATTCTCTACATAGATTAGGAAATTATTTAAGGAAAGAGATACCGGGAGATTTCAGAGAATTTAACTAAGCACCTACTTGTAATTACTTGTAGGTATCTCATATCTGAAAGGAAATAATTTCTGTGTTCCAGACAGGAGAGGTCAGTAACATTCAGCTAAGACCTGAGTCTTATTTTAAAAAGCAAATGAGAAATCCAGAGAGCACTTTTATTGTGAAAATGAGATTGTTGGATCTGGAACAAATCCCTGAATTTGCAGTGTAGGTGTATTCTTCTAGCGCAACAGTTGAGGAAGTTTTTAGAAATGGAAGACTGATGCAAAAAGTGTAGTACAGTCTCTACTGGTCTAGTACAGTTGTATTGTTCAGCTGCTATTGTAAAACAACTAAGAGAGTTCCATCAGGATTATATTAGGGTGGATTATATTTAGGATTATATATAGGAGGTGGTGGTGTCCCCATCCCTGGAGGTGTTTAAGAGTAGAGGCGACATAGCGCTTAGGGATATGGTGTAGTTGGGAACTGTCAGTGTGAGGTTAATGATTGGACTAGGTGATCTTCAAGGTCTTTTCCAACCTAGACGATTCTGTGATTCTGTGATATTGCAATAGATTTTTCTGGAAATGACTGGGATATTGGCATTATCTTTTCATGAAACTGAACACAACTATATTCTCTCTTTTATCTGAAGGGAGCAGATGTTTTTTTTTTTCTTGAGTTCCTTAAAAGTAAAGGTTTGCACTGTGCTAGAAGTTAGTACTCCTTGATATTGGTCATTTTCCATTATGTTAATGTTTTCATAGCATAGAGGAGTAATTCAAAAGTTTTTTGTTAAAGCTGAGATTTCAGTGATGGCTGCTCTGCTAAATCTCCTGAACAGGTGCTGTGAAATGACACCTGCCTGTCTAGCATTCTCTGTTTGAAGAGCTTTTTTGTTGTCCTGTTAGACATGGTACTAGCTAAGTCCAACTGGTGCATTTCTGTGAGTGCTACTTGCTCTGCAGAGTGGCAGTCCTCATAATAGTGGAAGTAAGCTTCTGTATTCATACAACTTTTTGTGTGCTCAGCTTTATGTAAAAAACAAACAAGAAAAGACAGAAGCGCTTCTCTCTCCCATTCTTTCTTGAATTCCTGAAGATGAAATGTGATAGACTTTTGCTGAGCTAGAAGACAGCCCAATGAAGCTGCTAGGTACAAAGACTTTCTCTGCTGGACCACCTGTAGCATAACTTACTGGCATTGAGATACATGTTTTGTTACCTACATCTCTATTATGCTTCTTAACTGTTTGCCTTTTTTTTGTCCAGAGACAGCCCAGTGGTGAAAGGAAACTCTATTTTTGCCTTGACTGGTCTTGCAGTTGCAGTAGCCAAACACGAAAGCAGCCTTTCCTCAGACACTGAAGGGATGCCTGAGGTGAGTCAATCTGGAAAAGAGAGCCTTTACTCTTAGTGTAATATAGTGAAGCAATATGACCAGGTGTTTGGGGGGCTGGTAAGTGGATGTGAAGTAATTCACATTTTGAAGTTAAAATTTCACCTTGCTCAGTGAATGCTGTCTGGTAGCTGCTGTGTGATCTACACAAAAGCAGTTAGTGTGTGTAGGCGCCTCCTCGCAAGAAACATAATGACTAACACATTTGTTAGTTTTGACAGATAAGATAGATGTCTAGTGAACACTAAAACCCAGCCAGCCTCTTTTGTCATCATTTTTTCTTTCACTGAATAGTTCCTGTTCAAAAGTAGTGTCTGGAGGGTCAGCATTTGCAAGTAAATCATGCTGCTTACTGTACTTAAGAATAACAAAATAATGTCATTCCTGATGGATCGTGGCTGGAACATCAGCTGCTGAGCTTCTGTTCAGGTAGGACATGATTTAAGAAAAAATAACTATGAATATTTGGGTTTGATTTTTGCAGACTGAACCTGATTTTCTTCCTACAAAACACTGGATTTCTATGGTCACGGAGACCCTCTTTAGCATTGTGAATAGCCGCTATCACCCTAAAGGTCAAGTCTTCCCTTGGTTCTACCAGGTATGTGTTGTAGTGTTACAGGCAAGAGAATATATCTGTATTTCATACCTGGAATTCTTAGTGTGGAGTGTCCTGGTTCTGTTTGCCCTTTGTAGTAGTGGTAAAGCAGGAGAATCAAAAATTTTCTTGCTTTTGTTCTTTTTCTTTCATTGTGTTTTCTGCTTGTATTTGGGTCTGCCTTGACTTTTTGTCTTGATTATCAAAACAGTAAAAACCACGTGTGAGCATACATGAATGAAGAAAATTTTAAGAGCAAAAAAACCATTCTGTGGTGGTTTAGTCCCTGCCGGGGTCTGAGACCACGCATCCGCTGCCCCTCCCCCAGAAAGGGAGTGAAATACAAAGCCCCAGGGCTGAGATAAGGAGAGGTTTAATACAACAGTGCAACAGCAACAAAACAAACAACAACAATAACAATAACAGTAATAACAATGAACAGAGCAAGATATGTGCCGATACAGCAGCGAGAGCAGAGAGATCGCGCAACACACGCATTCACCAGTTCTCCTGCGCTTTGGCGCACGGAGGTGATGTCAGCATGGTATTGAATAACCCGGCTGGAGCTTCCCCCCCACTGCTGGGGAAACTTAACCCTATCCTAGCTAAACCAGGACATAATCCACCCCTTTATTCTATACCATGTGCGTCACATCCAGCTGCCATTTAGCAATTAGCAATAACAAAGAAAATTTAACAAAAGCACAGTATAATTCATGGTGTGTTTTCACCCAAAATCAAGTCCCCTTGTGGTATGCGTCAGACCTCTCCATCCTTCTGCATCACCCACCAGGTGCACCCAGGTCCTTGAGCAAAAGCAATCCCGTGGATGGGTTTGCCTTTGCCCGGCGCAGGACTAACCCAGACCATTTTCCCCAGCAGGTCCCTCATGCGCACCACAGGGACTCTATCCCTATCCACAACACGTGGAAGTTTTGACTGAGCCGGGCCAGCTCAATTGGCAGATCCTCTTGTGTTCACTAACCAAGTGGCCTTTGTCAGATGTGTGTCCCAGTGTTTGAAGGTTCCACCCCCCATTGCTCTCAATGTAGTTTTTAACAGTCCATTGTAGCGCTCGATCTTCCCGGAGGCTGGTGCGTGGTAGGGGATGTGGTAGACCCACTTGATGCTGTGTTCTTCTGCCCAGGCATCTATGAGGTTATTTCGGAAATGAGTCCCATTGTCCGACTCAATCCTCTCTGGGGTGCCATGTTGCCACAGGACTCGGTCTTCAAGGCCCAGGATGGTATTTCGGGCGGTGGCGTGGGACACTGGATAAGTTTTGAGCCATCCAGTGGTTGCTTCCACCATTGTGAGCACGTGGCGCTTGCCTCGGCGGGTCTGTGGCAGTGTGATGTAGTCGATCTGCCAGGCCTCTCCATATCTGTATTTCATTCATTGATCTCCATTCCGCTGGGGCTTCACCCATTTGGCTTGTTTGATTGCAGCACACGTCTCACATCCTTGGATGATCTCTGCGATGGTGTCAATGGTGAGGTCCACCCCTCGATCTCGAGCCCACCTGTATGTTGCATCTCTGCCTTGGTGGCCCGAGGTCTCATGGGCCCACCGGGCTATGAACAGTTCACCTTTACACTGCCAGTCCAAGTCCACCTGAGCCACTTCGATCTTAGCAGCCTGGTCCGCCTGCTGGTTGTGTTGATGTTCATCAGTGGCCCGACTCTTGGGTATATGGGCGTCCACATGGCGCACCTTCACAACGAGGTTCTCCACCTGGGCTGCAATGTCCTGCCATACTTCAGCGGCCCAGACAGGTCTGCTCTTACGTTGCCAGTTGCTCTGTTTCCATTGCTGCAACCACATCCACAGGGCACTTGCCACCACCCACGAGTCAGTGTAGGTATAGAGCCTCGGCCACTTTTCTTGCTCAGCAATCTCCAAAGCCAATTGGGTGGCTTTCACCTCTGCGAACTGGCTCGATTCACCTTGTCCCTCAACAGCTTCAGTGGTTTCTCGTGTGGGATGCCACACCGCAGCCTTCCATCGTCGATGTTTTCCCACAATGCGACAAGACCCATCAGTGAACAGGGCATATCGCTTCTCCTCCTCTGGCAGCTCATTATATGGTGGGGCCTCCTCAGCACATTTCACCTCCTGTTCTGGTGACATCCTAGAACCTTTGCTCTTCGGCCAGTTTATGATCACTTCCACCAATCCTGGGCGGTCGAGGTTCCCTATTCGAGCCCGTTGTGTTATCAACGCAACCCATTTACTCCACGTGGCATCTGTTGCATGATGTGTGGAGGGAGCCTTTCCTTTGAACATCCATCCCAGCACCGGCAGTCGGGGTGCCAGGAGGAGCTGTGTCTCAGTGCCGACCACTTCTGAGGCAGCTCGAATTCCTTCATATGCTGCCAGTATCTCCTTCTCAGTCAGTGTATAGTTAGCTTCAGAGCCTTTGTATCCCTGGCTCCAAACGCCTAGAGGTCGGCCTCAGGATTCCCCAGGTGCTCTCTGCCAAAGGCTCCAGGAAGGGCCATTCTCCCCGGCTGCAGTGTAGAGCACGTTCTTAATCTCCTGCCCTGCCTGGACTGGCCCGAGGGCCACTGCCTGGGTAATCTCCTGCTTAATTTGTTCAAAAGCTTGTTGTTGCTCAGGGCCCCATTCAAAATCGTTCTTCTTGCGGGTTACGTGGTAGAGAGGGCTCACAATCAGGCTGTAGTTTGGGATGTGCATCCTCCAGAACCCCACAGCGCCCAGGAAAGATTGAGTCTCCTTTTTAGTGGTTGGTGGGGCCATGGCTGTTATCTTGTTTATCACCTCCATTGGGATGTGGCGACGCCCATCTTGCCATTTTATTCCTAGGAACTGAATCTCCCTTCCAGGCCCCTTAACTTTCTGTCGCTTGATGGCAAAACCAGCCTTCAGAAGGATTTCAATTACCTTCTTTCCTTTCTCAAAGACTTCCTCAGCTGTGTCCCCCCATACAATGATATCATCAATGAACTGCAGGTGTTCTGGAGCCCCACCTTTCTCCAGTGCAGTATGGACCAGTCTATGGCAAATGTTGGAGCTGTGTTTCCACCCCTGGGGCAATCGATTCCAGGTGTACTGGGTACCCCTCCAAGTGAACGCAAACTGTGGCCTGCACTCTGGTGCTATTAGGATGGAGAAGAACGCGTTAGCGATGTCAATCGTGGCGTACCACTTGGCTGCCTTCGACTCCAGCTCATACTGGAGCTCTAGCATGTCCGGCACTGCAGCACTCATCGCTGGCGTAACTTCATTCAGGCCACGGTAGTCCACGGTTAGTCTCCATTCGCCATTAGGCTTTCTCACTGGCTGTATAGGGCTGTTGAAAGGTGAATGAGTCTTGCTGATCACCTTCTGGCTTTCTAGTTGACGGATCAGCTGATGGATGGGGACCAGGGAATCTTGGTTAGTGCAGTACTGCCGCCGGTGCACCGTCTTGGTGGCAATTGGCACTCGCTGCTCTTCAACCTTAAGCAACCCCACCACCGAGGGGTCCTCTGAGAGGCCGGGTAAGGTGGACAATTGCTCAACCTCCTCCAGGGCAGCTATACCAAAGGCCCACCGGTACCCTTTTGGGGTACCTTTTTGGCTGAGACATCGGCCTGTGCAGGTGGAATGTAGGACATGTCCTGTTCCACTTTCTGGAGCCTCTGAGACAGTTCCTCTACAGCTGAAACCCAGGCATGTTGGGAGGAAGGGAGATTTCCCTCATATTGCTGGAGCTGGCCAATCACTTCGTTCACTGTTTGAGTCTGGGTGTCTCTTCACCAGGACACTACTGCTAATGCTTTGGAATGTGCCTCTGGTCCACTTTGCAGGAACTTCCGCCACATTGACTGTGTGCAAGGGGCCTGATCTGGATCCACTGGTGACCGCTCATCATTCAGATCACCATAAACCATTTCAAACACAGCCAGTTCCCTGAGGTTCTGAATGCCTTTTCTCCATGTCGGTCCACTTGCCTAACCGACATAGAGCATCATCCTTGTAGGGGTACCTCTCCCTCACAGTGAGCAGGAGTCGCCTCCAAAGGCTGAGGGTTTGAGCCTGTTTCCCTATTGCCTTGTCAATACCAGCCTGCCTGGCTAAAGGTCCCAGCTGCTTGGCCTCTCTCCCCTCCAGTTCCAAACCAGCAGCTCCACTATCCCAGCACCGGAGCAGCCAGGTGCAAATTTGCTCGCCTGGAAGGCGGCCGAAATCCTTCCGCATATCTCGCAACTCACTCAGGGATAGAGATCGGATGGTTACCTCCGGCTCTTCCTCCTGCTCTCACGATGGGCCTGGTTCATTATCACCCTGTACACTGCGAGGGGATTTTTTGGTATATTTGGTTTTCTGTATCGGGGCGACTGATGGGGGCACTGCTTGTCCCTCTGGCCCAGCTGCTGTGCTGGTGGAGGCGACTGGTACTGGCACTGCCTGTCCCCCTGGCCCAGTTGTTGTACCAGTAAGTTCACTTTCAGACCCTGCAGCCCCTTCTCCCCCTTGAGGGCAGTGAACAGTGTTAAAGATGACTCGGTAGGCATGGGCAAGCCCCCAGCACATCGCAATGAGTTGTGTCCCCCGGGGTTTGTCAGATTGGCAGCACACCTTTTCCAAATACTCCAACAGTTTATCAGGACTCTGCATTTGTTTGGGAGTGAAATCCCAAAGCACTGGGGGTGACCACTGACTCAGGCACTTGCCCATCTTTTCCCACACACCTTGCCATTTACAACTATCTGCCCTCAGGGCAGGTTTCCAGGTGGTGCTGTTATTGGAGAAATACTGCATGGCCCAAAACAAGATCTGGCAGACATTCAGAAAGCACAGAGCCGCAAGCACACTGGCCTGGATGCTCCAGGGATAGCTGAAACTCTCAAAAACTGAGAGGATCTCTTCCCCTGGCTCACCCATAGAGGGGGTGAGACCCCTAACAAAAGCCCAGGCACCAAACAGGTACCGGTTCACCCCCACAAGCAGTGATACAAGCACATTATAAGCTGTCTGCAGCCAGTACAGCAAAACAAGACCCCTGGCACATTTTCCACCGAGAACAAACACCAGCACTAGGAGCACAGAGTGGATATAAGGATCAATCCAGCCCCACCACGCAAGCAAGTTGGCCAGCATTGCAAACATTCCTTATCAAACAATATAAATAAGAACAGAAAAATTGCACCTAACACACCTTCTCCTTTTGTCCTGATTTCAGCCCTCTCGTGCCCCACGTTGAGCACCAAAAGTTGTGGTGGTTTGGTCCCTGCCGGGGTCTGAGACCACGCGGCCGCTGCCCCTCCCCCAGAAAGGGAGTGAAATACAAAGCCCCAGGGCTGAGATAAGGAGAGGTTTAATACAACAGTGCAACAGCAACAAAGCAAACAACAACAGTAACAGTAATAACAATGAACAGAGCAAGATATGTACTGATACAGCAGTGAGAGCAGAGAGATGGCATAACACACGTGTTCACCGACTCTCCCGCACTTGGGCACCCAGAGGTGACATCAGCATGGTACTGAATAACCCGGCTAGAGCTTCCCCCCCACTGCTGGGGAAACTTAACCCTACTATCCTAGCTAAACCAGGACACCTTCAAAACCTAGAATGTTAGACATGTATGTACAAAACAAAACTTTCTAACATGGACACTCCTCAGAACACACTATCAAACTCTTGAGTGATTCTGACACCATTCCTTAGGGTTCTGAAATGCATACTTTCTCAAAATCTAGTAGTTATGGAGCCAGTGATGCTTATTTTACAGTACCTCTTAAACACCCAAGGGCCAGTAGAAGTTGAATCATATGTGCGTGCAGTGTAATAACCAGCCTGAAATTCTCAGGCCGTATAAGTAACAGGCAGTTCTGAAGTAGAAGCTGGGGACAGACTGAAAGCTTAGTGTAGACCTTAACAAATAGGTATTGCTAACTCTTGACTATCTGTGGTCAACCAGATTGCGGATTCTTTGTGTCATGGATGCAGAAGGGAACTTCCATCCTACAAGGCCAAATACCCGCCTGCTAATGCTTCATAATGTTTTCTAACCAGAACTTCATTAGCTGCGTTCATGAACTGTGTTTAGTCCAGTAGTGAGATGTTAGTGTCAAAAAGCTGAAAATTACTGATGGACCCAAGTCAGCTCTGGCTGGATTCTAAAATCCACTCTGTTTAAATAAAAAAAAAAAAAAAAGTCTTACACTTGTAAAATTCTAAGGCACACAATAGAAATCACTGTCTTGCAGAGTGCCTTGCATCCTGAGGGGATTTTTTTCTTTTGCTTTTCAGAGTTGCACATGGAAGTTGATAAATATACATTAGGCTATTACTTACAATCAGTCCATTGCTTTATAGGTAGAGGTAGCTATATGGATTTTACCTTTTGAAATAGAAAGGAATTGAAGACCTTTGTAAGGTATCTTTCTTCTAGAAAGCATTTCTACTGGTTACCTTGCAAGATCTCGTGACATTTTGTCATCCTAGGTGTGATGCTTTTAAGGTAGTGCTTTTTCCAACTTGCTAAATTCTTGATTTGATATAATTACAGAAGTACATTAACACCATGGCTGGTTTCTGTTTGCCATTCTGATCATGCTGTTGGATATTTTAACAAGGAAGGTGAAAATTAAAATAGACCAATGTATTTATGTGCGAACTAGCTGTTAAATTCTAGTTGCATCCTGTCTTATCCGTTGTTTACAGTTTCATACTTAGCAATATTATTTACACTCAAATTATATTCTGAATTACTGTAGTTTTAAGCTGTTAGCAAGGTAAGGCAAATGGAAAAGTTACCATAGGCAATTCCATGAAATACTGTTTATTGCCAAATTGCAGTACATCTATGCCGGTGTTTGCTGTATAGGTATTTATTTTAAATTCCTGAAGTGCTGAGTGTTACTACCTGGAAAGGAATTTTTATTTCCTTTCCTCAAGAGGAAAAGAAAAAATAAGTTGTTCTTTATGTTTTTCTAGAAATCCTACTCTGGTGAAAATACTGCCAGTATTATAGCTCGTTCCTGTGCGGCCACTGCTTTGTCTCTCCTGGTGCCAGTTTTCATTGTATCATGCAAGGAGAAGGTTGAGGAGGTCCTGAATATGCTGACTGACAGGTTACCTGGGAGACCAAACGCTGATGAGTCTCAAGCTGTTCAGATACACATGGGCCTTGGTTTGGGGATGTTTATCTCACGTCTGTATGAAGAAAAAGTCAGGTAAGGATTACCACATGTAATGTAGGTGTGCAAAGTAATTTATTTTTCCAGTATGTGGCTTTAAGTTCTGAGGAATTAAAGCATTTAAAGTCATAGGCAAGTTATTCTTGTGGGGCTTTGCAACCTTTTTTAAAAGGTGTCTTTTATTATCAGTCTTCACCCTCCAACACCACCCCCCCACCCCCCCCCCCATGCTGTCCTGGATGCCTTGCCATTCTTTCAGGATGAATGGTTAATTTTCATAATATCCTAAGGTACATGTGCAAAGCAGTCAGCTGGAAGAACCACACGTATGCTTTTAAAGGGAACTAGCTGCCCTAGAAGACTTAATTGTAAAATAATTCACAGTGCTCATAAGTTCTTTTCTAAGTGGTGCTCTGGACACTGGATAGTGTCCACTTACATCATGTGTGTTAGCATGTGGGGATGGAGCTACAACAGAAGTAGTGTAGTGAGCTGTCTTTAAGGTGTGCTGTTACAGCTATGTTGGGGTAAAGAGATGTTCTGAAGTTGCTAGAAAATGCCTCCTTTACAGAAGGGTTGGCCTCAGTTGCAGATTTCTGATGACTCCAGAGAAATTAAGAAGTAGGTTTGGCTTTATACTCCTCCAGCTTCTTGACTACTAGGGATTCTGTCTGCCTGTATACCCATGATAAATGTTTAATTGGTGCACAAGCACGGGTATCAAACAGATCTGGCTGTCATTTGTTAATTTACTCAGTAAAGCTAATGTTTCCAACGCACCTGCTTTTGTTAAAACACTGTGCGGCGTTGCTGTTCTAGTCTTTGTGCTTTGGTGTCTGGATGCCTTGATGTTTCTGACTCAGCCACATAATTTGGGGATGGACTGTCTCTAGATGATTAGTCAGTGGTGACAACTAGGATACAAGCATTAAAAGGCTCTTAAAGAGAATGACATTAGATCAGCTTGGTATTTTGGAGTATATGAATCTTTATTTTGGGTTTTCTCTGGGGGTTTTTTTGTGAGGAGTGTTGAAATTAATAAATTTATCTAAAAATTTCTTACGGACTGCATTAGTTTTTACTCTTCCAGTGCCCTGCATAATTTCTAAGCTTTATCTCACATGTTTTTCCAAGCCTTGACTTGCACCACCAGCAGAACCTGTAGGGATGTAGCTATAGCTATTATCAAATCATAGGGTTTGCACTAGAGATGTCCTGTTCACTAAGAAAACTGTATATGTTTTGTAAGAGGGGAGTCCCTATGACATCTTTGCTGTGAGGTATAAATGCTTCCTTTTTTACCAGAAAGTTAGGCACAGTGACGGAGAGATTAATTTATAGAGCTAGTATCTAAAAATGTCATGAATTTTCAGCTTATAAATAGTTACAGGTCTAGCTAACATCATGTTCTATTGGTATCTTCCTCTTACTCTCAGACATATTCTACCAATCATGGGTGCTGGGTTTCTTTCTGGGTGTTGTAGCAATAATAGTTGCTAGTTAAGGTCTGAATATGTTTTTATTATTTGTGCATGAATATGTTTATGTGAATGTGATACAAATGACCAGTCATACAGTTACTGCTTACAGACTGGTATGAGAATCTGTGACAGCAAGAAAAGAACTCTATTTACTGGCACGTTCAGTCTTAGCAGGAGGTGGTTTAATATCCTACACAATTTAGAGAGCAGAGCTGTGTTTTGGATTTTTTTTTTGTTTCTGTTGTTTTGGTTTTGTAGTGATGTACCCAGTCAACAGATGAGCTTAGTTCTAATGAAGTCCCTGGATGCGCTGGAAGACTGCTGCTTTGACACCAGTCTGGAGTACAAGTGAGTTTGTTTCATTACTGATGATATTTTGTTCTGCTTTGAGCTCCACCTTTTTAATGCATGCTTTTATTTCTTAATTGTACACAGAAGAGTATAAGAGTAGGGTAAGAAGACAGCCTGTTCTGAGTACTTACATAGAATCACCAACTCGTGCAGGCTGTCAAGGACCTTTGGAGGTCCACATCCCTCCCAAAACAGATTCAGCCGTGGACTTGGACTATGTTGCCTGAGGCTTTACAGTCAGGGTTTGAAACCTCAAGACTGGAGATGGCACAAAACCTCTGGGCCCTGGCTGTACTTCTGGCCTGTCCTTATCTCCCTGAGAATGTTTGGTGTTTCAACTTGTGCCCCCAGCCTCTCAGCCTCCTGCGGTGCAAGAGCCCAGCTACATCTCCTCAATCATTTCCTGTCAGTGCTGGAGATGCTGTTGGGTGCCCCCAAAGCCATCCCTTCTCACAGATGACCCAGCTGTGGTCCCACAACCTCCGCTCTCAGGGCAATGGTTCCAGCCTCTCCGGCTCGGTAGCCTCCACCAACTTGTTCCAGTTTTGTTGGTGTCTTTCAGACAGTATACCAGGTGTGTTGGTGAGCACAGAGTAGAGGGCTAATCCTTCCCCTGGCTCTCATGGCTGTGTCCTGTTCACGCTGCCAACGCACTGCTGTCTCTCATCGCTGCCTGGGTGCATGTCTGGCCCAGGCTCAGCTTGCTGCCCACCAGTGCCCAAGGCTGTCCCAAAGAGCTGATGCCCAGCCCCTCTAGTCCCAGCCTGTCTGTTGCCAAGTGTAGGACTGTGAGTTGGTGCTTGTCGAATTTCAGGATGTTCCTGCTGGTTTATTCCCCTGTGTACCATCTCTTCTAAATGAGTGTGTTCTTAAATAAATATATGTATAATATTTTATATATGAACGTATAGAAGTGTGTGTATGTATCTAACACACACATACATGCAATTTTTTCCATACAGTCCTTAGCGCAAGGTGAAAAGAAGCAATGACCACCACTGCTAATCCTTGCCAACCCACAAGTAAAAAGCTTGGTCGTGTATAGATACCAGCAATTTTAGGAGCAGGGTTGCTCATCTTACCCATACATGTTCATGTTAGTATTAATATTAATGAAGGATGTTTTTGAAAGTCCTTTGGTGCTCTTGGGTCTTTGCCAGGGTGTTTGCCAGAAGTCTAGCTGCTTCTGCGTTGGAGCCTGTTACTGGAATGTGTATGTGTGTACAATACAGTGTGACGTCTGGAAGCAGCTGCCTCCCATGGCTTATTTATCTAGGAGAGCCAGTCTGTTAATTTAACAGCTGTGGATGGCGTGTTGAATACTGAGTAAAACAAATATATTTCATTTAACCAACTGAGGTTATGCCTCAGGTGACCAAAAGAGAGGAGCAGCCCACCAGCAGGGCAAGAAATTATTGAAAAGTATTGCAGAATTACTAGCACTGTCAAACTTGGAATAATCGAACAATAAAACATGTGCGTCAGTTGCTATTAAACAACTATCATAGCGTAGTAGTAAGTGTCTTCCACAGTAGTCATTTCCCTTTTAAATCAGGGAAGGAACTGCAGTACGTTGGGTGCCTCCATGTGGGTACATAGGGTTTTAGTTGATTTTGAACATTGTTCTGCCCAGCTCTTCTGGGTTCAAAGGAAACAGAAATAGTTCCTGTTTGTCTTTGCCCTCCCCTTCTCCAGTGGACCTTCTGAAAAGCTGTGAGGGATTACAGTTGCACACTACTGGGCTGTGAACCTGCATAACTTAGTCAGGATTTGGGTTGCCTCTTGAGTGGCATAGGGTGGCCACATGGTACACAAGGGGCTGTATCAGCTGCATGACTTTGTTGCTTGTTTGTGCAGCGTGTTAGCTGGAGATAAGTGCTTCACAGAAAAGTTAAACTAAACTTCTCTGTCAGCGAGAGGTTGCCAGAAAAATATGAAACAATGGCAAGCAGGAGAGGGAAGATTGAAGAGTGGGTAGTTTTTTATGCTGGGCATAATGGCTACGTTTTTTAAAGGTTAATGGTAAGTTGGTGTCTAGTGTGAGCACTCCTTGTGAGCAAAAAAGTAATGTAAAGCTGTACATGTTGCACACTTGTCCAAGTTTGGGATTTGTCCACTTTCCAAAGCAAGGACTTTTCCAGCCTTTTCACCCAGTATGATAGGCATGGCTGACGGTGGGATGTAAGCATTACACTGACGTTTTCATCAGTCTTTCACCCTGGCAGTTCTCTTTTGCCATTAAAATAGGTTGCAAGTTATTTGAGAGTTAGGTCTGTTATGTGACACAGACGTGGGAGGACGGAGTTGCATTTTTCCTGAGTGCCAGCAGTAATCACACCCTCTCCAGCAGCTGCTCTTGAGTTTACATATTGCTAGGAGGGCTGTTGGTACCAGCCTGACGCCCTTTGGGGCACGGGGAGCTCTGCAGAGCACTGCCATCCGCGCTCGTGCTGCCCCCTGCGCCCTGCCACACGGCTGTAAACTTGTGTGATGTGACATGTCTCCTGATTGGTTTAGATAATGTGCCGCTCTGTTCTGTAACACACTTCTCCAGGGTGTTAACGTGAGACATCTTACACACTGAAGGATGTCATCAACAAAGGGGTTTTTGCTGAATTTTTGTTTTGCTTTGTTTTTCTACCTTGAGTGTCTAGATAAGAAAGTGGTTTATCAATGTGTGTGCTGTGTAAACTGGAGCTGACACAACCACACTTCCCTGATCATGTCAGCCTTGATAGGGATGTTGTTATATACAATTTTTGTTATTTAGTTAAGAGAATTCTCTCTTCAAAACTGGAGGGGAAAAGAGCTAAGAGGAATGAAGAAAACAGAGTAATTTTCAATAAGCAGTAAGAATCTCCCTGACCTAGTGCTTTAGCTTGGTGAGAGTCCCCTTATGTTCCGTAAGAATCTCTATGTCTGTATAAGTTGCATGAAATACTCTAAACTTAAAGTTTCTTCTCAGTAAAGGTCACTGTGGGAATAATGCTTGTAAAGCAGTACTTTCTTATCTGTTGCAGTCACACAGGAAAAAAAAGTGAAGCTCATAATCTTTTAAAGGGGGAAAAACATTTCAGATGGTTAAGCATGTTAATACGATGCTTCTGCAGTTTTCAATGAAAACAGTTTCAGAGTCTTAGAAGCTTTGCAGTTACTCCTGATTTTGAATGGAATGCACTCATACATTATCAAGAGATCTGTGAGTGGACCTTAAATCTGCCCTTATGTCAGACAGAAACTGAAATAACTATATTTTTAGAATACACTGATGGACCACTTCTCAGTATACACATGCATGGAAAGGATGCATGACAGGTGATTTAGACAGTTTTTGTGCTACCCGGTTTTGCCAGACTGACTTACTGATTACAGAAGCTATATAATGGCTCATTTTTTATCCCAAGACTAAATTACATAGAGCATAGGTTCAGGAAGCATGTACATTCATGGCTGCTGACTTTTCCATTTATTCCTGTAGGTTATAGTCAATAGATTTTTGTCAGATCAACCACAGTGTACTGAGGAAAAATAATAAATAAATATTTAAAAAAAAAAAAAATCAAAGGCACGGTTCCAGTTGTAACAGAACAGCATATGGGTAACAAACATAGCAGTACATATGGTCCCTGTATTGGAAGGTTTTGCTTTCCCACCTTCCTGCAAAGAAAGACAGACATGTGTTGAAGATTGGTTTAACACTGATCTTTTGAAAGGTTTGCGTGTAAAAAGTTTTTTGAGAATACGAAGGGGCAGTAGAGTTTTCTGACTCGACTTGTTACATTTCCCATATTGAGGATGAATTCTGCAAGACCTTTGCAAATATCACAGAATCACAGAATTGTCTAGGTTGGAAAAGACCTTAAAGATCATCCAATCCAACCATCAACCCAACACTGACAGTTCCCAACTACACCATATCCCTCAGCGCTATGTCGACCCGACTCTTGAACACCTCCAGGGATGGGGACTCCACCACTGCCCTGGGCAGCCCATTCCAACGCCTAACAACCCGTTCTGTAAAGAAATGCTTCCTGATATCCAGTCTAAACCTTCCCTGGCACAACTTGAGGCCATTCCCTCTTGTCCTATCACTTATTACTTGGTTAAAGAGACTCATCCCCAGCTCTCTGCACCCTCCTTTCAGGTAGCTGTAGAGGGCAATGAGGTCTCCCCTCAGCCTCCTCCAGACTAAACCACCCCAGTTCCCTCAGCCGCTCCTCATACAACATGTGCTCCAGAAAAAATATGGCTTTTTGCATAAAGTTACTGCATGGCAGAACTAGCTTGCATCTCTAAGAATAAGTACTGAGCGAATGATAAACACTGATACATGTTGAGTGAAGATATGTTATGTAGAACAAATTGTTATGAACCTTTAAATACATAGTTGCCTTCTTTGAAATTGCTGTGTGGTGCATTAAACTGACTTGCTTTTTATGGGTTTTTTTGCAAGGTCGGTAGCTGTTTGATTTGACCTAAGGCATTTTCAGTCAAAACTGTCACCAACTTCTATATTGTTCTTGCAGAAACTTATCAAACTCCGCTGATCTCAGGATTATCAGGAAAATATCAGTTTTCCTTCATCATAAGATGCAAACCTTTTATTTCATTTCATAATTTGTTCATGAAGTCGTTCATTCTGTGATGTGTTGGACTGTACTCCCTGTACATTGCCAGGTTACATTATTGCGATAAATGACAGATTCAAAGATGACTCATGACAGTAGTGCAGTATGTCTGATGAACTGGCAGTAAAACACTTAAAACGTGCTGGAAAATCTGAGATAGCATGTGAATTAAAGTGAGCTTAAATACTAATTTTATGTAGATCACAAGCAAGGTGGCTAAGTGAAAACAATTGCTAGTTACAAAAAGAAGAGTAGGGTGGGTGAAGTTTTACGCTTGCTTTGGTCCCTGCTTATGTTTTGGGTCTTTCCTAAGAGTCAACAACACAAAAAATTGTAACTTTAATTAGGATCTTTGTTTTCTTTCTGTGAATTTTTATCAGCAAGCAGTGGTGTAAAATTGTGTACAGTACTTCTGCATATAAGTCATGTCCTTCTTTTGTTGGCTGTTCATGAATTCAGATATTCCAGTTACTTAAAAATGTTGCTTCCAAAGGTTTGTTTCATCTTAGTTGCTGGGAAAAGACAGCACCACTGCTGAGATGCCACTCCAAGTCTTCTAGCCATGCTCATCATCCCCAGTTGCTGAAAACCATTAGCTTATAAATATGACTGAAGTTATTCTCAGAAGTTTCTTTTTTACTTAACTGAGTGAAAGCAGTATGCCTAAGATCCTAACCACGTTCATTGGACTGCTTGCTACATGAAGTGTCTGTCATTGGCATGCTCAGGGAGATGCATGAGGGGAAAAAGTATTAATCTTCAGATAAGAGCTGCTACTTTAAGTTATTGTGTATGTGTGCCACTGAGAGATCACCTTCAGAGCAGTAAGTATCTGCTGTGCTTTTAGTGTCTCATGATGGCAGTCAGAACTGTTTGGGAATTTTCTGACAAAATTTTTCGGTATTATGACTGATGGCTTGTGGAAACTGAAACTTGTTGTGGGAGCACAGGTGCTAAATTTTCTAAGAGTTCTCTGGTCCAGAATGGAATTTCTGGTCAAATCTGAAAAAGAGGCAAAGACCATGAAGCTCTTCCTGCCAGCTGCCCTATTAAATTATGTACTTTGAAGCTGTGTTCTTCTTGTTGCCATTCTGAGTGTTCTCAGCATCAAACTGTGAGTTGTGCTGGATATGTCTGCCCCGTTGAAGCTGGTCCACTGCTACATATGCATCTTTTAGTATATAGGAGTTAGAATGTATACCTGACACTCATGTTCTGAAATGCAGATGAATACCTTAACCTGTACAGTCATCTTAGCCATTCTCTGGCTTAATCACCAATTTAATTACTTTTGCAAACTGGAAGACTTTTTTCAGGAGTCTGATAGCAACAGACTCTACTACAGCCAGTGGACCTGCAATTAGTATGTTTAACAGGATATCGGAGTTTGGATATCAGTATAAATCAGATACAGAAGTTTGGATCCATATTTCCTTCATACTAGTAGATGTACTTGTTGATGGGGCTATTGGTTCTTAAGGGACAGTAGGAATAATGAGGCTGTATGTATAGGATTTATTATTTTAAACACACATTTTCTTCTTAGGCTCTTCTTTCATCCTGTGTCTTACAAAAAGCATCACCCATGTGGGAAATACAAATAATTTGTAAAATTGACTGTGGTAAGTAGTTATCCACAAGGCTAGTTATCAGGCAGGGCCAAGAGATCTTTTTGCTCACCAACCCACGTTGGAGTGAAAAGATTGTTCAGAGCAGCCAAAGCATGCTTAATCCTTTTTCTTTTGTCTTCTCTTTAAGCCCTGGATGTATTTTGGGAGTGGGACTTGTTCTTTCACTTATGAGTCACAGCAGCCAAACAGAATCGCGAGTGCATGTTTCCACTTCACTGCGAAAACTCTGCAAATACCTGGACAGCATTGAGGACCAAAGCAGATCAGTCCAGGAGGTATGACCTATTTTATCACACATTCTAAATCTTCCTTTTACTTTGGTGCCTCCCTTAATAACTGTAGACTTTTTGCTGAAGCTTTGTATCTGTAGTACTGGAATGCTTGGTTTCTGTTATTTCTTTGACAATATATAGTTTTATATCTGCTGAAGAAAACAATAATACTAATAGCAGAACAAGGTGTAGTGCTGCACAAACATTAAGAAACTGCCTGAAAAGACAACAGACATCATTCTTTAAAGTACTTCTTTAATTCCTGAAGCTCAAATTAATTGTTGAAAGATACTCAGAGTCCTGAGTAACTGTGGATATGTGTCTCTCTTATATACAATTGTTTACTGCTCGTCTGATCTACTAGAAAGCAGACAGCAAGTTACTGTCAGAGAGACCCTTAATGCTAATACTTCCTTCCTCAATATACCTTCCTTCTCCTCCTCTGAAAGCTGCTGTCACTAGCTAATGTTAATCTTGGAGTTTTGAATGCTGCTAGGGCCCCATTTGCTATTCTAACTATGTTTTGCAGACTTCAACTGAGCTCTGCTAAGTTTGAGCATGCATTTCAGTTTATTTTCGTAGAATCACAGAATGGTTTGGGTTGGAAGGGACCTTAAAGATCATCTAGTTCCAACCCTCTGCCCTGGGCAGGGACACCTTCCACTAGACCAGGTTGCTCAAAGCCCCATCCCTTGATCAACCTGACCTTGAACACTTCCAGGGAGTGGGCATCCACAACTTCTCTGGGCAACCTGTTCCACTGTCTCACCACCCTCACAGGAAAGAATTTCTTCCTTACATCTAATCTGAATCTACTCTCTTTCAGTTTAAAACTGCTACCACTCGTCCTATCACTACACTCCCTGATAAAGAGTCCTTCACCATCTTTCCTGTAGGCCCCCTTTAAGTCCTGGAAGGCCGCTGTAAGGTCTCCCCAGAGCCTTCTCTCCTCTGGGATGAATAACCCCAACTCTCTCAGCCTGTTCTCATAAGGGAGGTGCTCAAGCCCTCGATCATCTCCGTGGCCTTCCTCGGGACCTGCTTGAGCAGGTTCATGTCCTTCTTATGCTGGGGACCCCAGAGCTGGACACAGTACTCCTGATGGAGTCTCACGAGAGTGGAGTAGAGGGGGAGAATCACCTCCCTCGACCTGCTGGCCACCTTTCTCTTGATGTAACCCAGGATAGAGTTGGCTTTCTGGGCTACAAGTGCACATTGCTGGCTCATACTCAGTATTCTATCCATCAGTACCCCCAAGTCCTTGTCCGCAGAGCTGCTCTCAATCCACTCATCGCCCAATGTGTATTTGTGCTTGGGGTTGCCTTGACCCATGTGCAGGATCTTACACTTGGCCTTGTTGGAAGGTTTCCACGGGCCCACCTCTCAAGCCTGTCAAGGTCTCTCTGGATGACATCCCTCCAGCTTGTTGACCGCACCACACAGCTTGGTGTCATTGGCAAACTTGCTGAAGGTGCACTCAATCCCACTGTCCGTGTAGCCAACAAAGATGTTAAACAGCGCCGGTCCTGATACCAACACCTGAGGAATGCCTCATCACCACTCTCCAGTTGGACATCAAGCCATTGACCGCAAGTCTTTGAGTGCAACCATCCAGCCAATTCCTTATCCACTGAGTGGTCCATCTGTCAAATCCATGTCTCCAATTTAGAGACAACGATGTCATGCAGGACAGTGTCAGATGCTTTGCACAAGTCCAGGTAGATGACATGAGTTGCTCTTCCCTTATGCACCAACACTGTAACCCTGTTGTAGAAAGCCAGGCACAATTTGCCTTTAGTGAAGCCATGTTGGCTGTAACAAATCACCTCCTTATTTTCCATGTGTCCTAGCATAGTTTCCAGGAGGATCTGCTCCATGATCTTGCTGGGCACAGAGGTGAGACTGACTGGCCTGTAGTTCCCTGGGTCTTCCTTTTTTTTTCCACTTTTTAAAAATGGGGGTTATGTTTCCCCTTTTCCAGGCAGTGGGTTCTTCACTGGACTGCCACGACTTCTCAAATATGATGGATAGTGGCTTAACCACTTCATCTGTCAGTTCCTTCAGGACCCACAGATGCATCTCATCAGTTCCCATGGACTTGTGCACCATCAGGTTCCTTAGATGGTCTCAAAACTGATCTTCTCCTACAGTGGGCAGTTCTTCATTCTCCCAGTCCCTGCCTTCGCCTTCTGCATCTTTGGTGGTGTGGCTGGAGCACTTGGTGAAGACTGAGGCACAAAAGTCATTGAGTACCTCAATCTTCTCCATATCACAGGTAACCAGGTTTCCCCTTTCCTTGCGGAGGAATCCCATATTTTCCCTAGTCTTCCTTTTATCCTTGATGTACCTATAGAAACTTGTTGCCATTCATGTCAGTGGTTGAAGTCCCCCAGGAGGACCAGGGCTACTGAATGTGAGGCTGCCCCTATCTGTCCATAGAGGGACTCATCTGCTTGGTCTTCCTGGTCAGGCGGCCTGTAGCAGATCCCCACTATAACATCTGTCCCTGTCCTCCCTTTAATCCTGACCTACAAGCTCTTGGTTGGCTCCTCATCCATCCTCAGGCAGCGCTCCATGCACTCTAGCTGGTCAGTGACATGGAGGGTGACACCCCCTCCTCATCTCCCCAGCACTGTCCTTCCTAAAGAGCCTGTATCCTTCCATGCCGACGCTCCGCTCTTAGGAGTCATTCCACCACATCTCCATGATGCCAATAAGATCATAGCCCTGCAGGCGTGTGCATGTCTTTATCTCCTCTTGTTTATTCCCCATGCTGCTGCATAGAGGCATTTAAGTTGGGCCTCTGATGAAGCTGACTCACTGGCTGGAGCTCCTTTGTGCTGCTCTTCAGGTGCTCTCCTGCTGACCTGTGTTCCCTCTCCAGGCTCTGGGTATCTATTGCTGGCACTGGCTTCAAGCTGGTAGGAGTGGGATGACACGGCAACTTTTGTTTAAAGCCCTTTTCACCAGCTTGGCAAGCCTATGGCCGAAGATGCTCTTCCCCTTCTCTGAGAGATTTTCCGAGATGTCCAGTAAGTCCTGACAAGGTCCATGCACTAAGTCTATAACCTTGTTGAGGTAAAACTTGAGGAGGAAGACTGATTAAATTGGAGTTTACATCAGAAAACATGAATCAGGATAAGCAGGTGTTTTGCACAAAAAAACCAACCCTGTACCTGATGTGTTTAAGCCTGCAGCAGCTCAACAGCTGAGTTGCATAACTGTTTTTTCTAAGGGAGTGAGAGATGTAGTCTTACTCACTTTCCCTTCTTGGTGCTGCTCGGAAAGCTCTTTATTAAAGGTGGTCTTTTATGGAGTTGATTTTTTTTTGGCAGTACATATGTGTTGGGGATTAGCCTTTTGCAGTTTATTGTTCATGCATTAAAATGACTTACAGATCATTTATCTCTCCTCAGAGATCTCAGAGTGCTTTACCAAACTTAAACTGGGTTCAGTACAGCAACTTCTGAGGGGAAAGGCAGCAGCTGTTTAACATCATGACATAGTCTGGAATGAGAAGCAAAACCTACCCTTTCCAATTACAATCTCTTTGAGGAATTGTCCAGATAATTACATGAGTAAAATTTGGCCAGTACCCTAGGGTGAATGCTACTGTATCCATGAAATGCACAAGAGTCTCTTTCAGAGCTATAAATGGCTGGGATATAATGTTGTACATAAGAGGTAGCTCTCTTGCTGCAGCAAGAGGTATAATCTGAGCATTACTTGCTCCAAGTCAAATTGTTGTCAATCTTGCAACTTCCTACTTCCCTTAACAGTCATATGTTGTTCTGATGCACAGCTTTGGTACAAAGAGGGTTAAACAATTGGCACAGTTGTTTGCCTTGTTGAAAATTCAGACTTCATATCCATATTCATCATGTCTAAAGCTGAGGAACAGAAGAGGAGTGTCACTTGAGAATTCTTCTGCAAGGATCTGAGGCTAGTGTCCTGCACTGTATGTGGGAGACAGTTCTACTACATGCTTCTCTTCTGGCCTTGTTGAACTCCTTGTAGCCCTGATGGGATCTCACGGCATGCTGTGTACACAGACATAAATAATGATCAGATACTTGTGTTGGGAAGAATAACTACACTTGTGTGAAAGATCAAGAGTTTGACCTACATAAAACCAGAAGTATTTCCAAGCTTTAGCTGTATTTGTTTAATGTTAACATCAATGAAGAGTCTTTCAGAGAGGGAATAAACATCTAAAAGTGTAAATTGAAAATGTCATGACTTTTTTATGCTGGCACCTTGCTCTGTGTGCACAGTGCTCTAGTGAATTTGATCAGATATTGGTTAACAGATTAAATAATTTTTTTTCAGGTACTTGCCTATTCTGTGGCCTGTTCCTGTGTCTCTTCTTTCAGTGCTGGAATCATAGAAGCAGCTGAGGCTGAGGAGGCCATGAACAAGCTACGGACCTTAGTGGAAAATAATCAGCAGGTCATAACTTAGTGTTTGGGCTTTGCTTCACTTCTGTTTTTCTCTTACCTACTTAGTACTGGATACTGCTTTACCCAGACTGTAACTTCAAGAAAATTATATTGATCTGCTTTCAGCAGTAATTAATATTGAGTGTGTTGTGGATACCATGCAATTACCAAGATTACCACTTGCTCCATTGATGCGTTGTCTACACATGTATAGCAATTACCAGATAGCGGGATAAAAACAGATTTTGTATGTTTGATTTCATTTAGAGGGGAAGTTTTGAGTTCATCATGTCTTTAGTCCCTGCATCCTTCCAATTTTTGTCTCTTATATAATGTGTTTCTTTAGATTATTTTTCTTGGTAGGAAAATACATCTACTGTGGTTTCTCTTAGCCTCCAGTGCATCATAGCCACAACAACAGCTGCCTCCAGGTGTCTATTTCATCCCTAGTGTCCTAGGGTTACTCTCTAAAAATGCCGAAAATAATATCCATATTTCAGTTTATGTTCTTTTTTGTTAAATGATTGCCAGAGACAAAGGAAAAAAAAAAGGCAGTAATTTTGAATCAAAGCCTGCTATTATACTAACCACTGTTTAAAATTTTTATCTGGAAAGTAGAAAATCAAAACAAACTACCTTTGCTGCAGCTTTTTATCTTTGTATCAGAAAGTCTGCTCTAAAGTAAAAGCTTCAGAGAAATCTGTGTGCTAAAGATTAGTATTTAATCTCAGAAGATTCTTTGTCACTTGACATGAGAAAAATACTTGAAATAAGAAAGCATCCAGTATTTTATACAAAGACATTACTTCTAATTATTGGGAAATAATAAATGTTTAAGTAATGTTTTAATAATAAATATTAAAAAGAATACAGAATCCTTTGGAAGATGTTTTTTAATGTGTATTTTTCACCTTACAGACCCATGGTTTTGCTTTAGCTCTGGGTGCAGCAGTACATGGATTGTCAGCTTGTGGTCATGGGAAGGCTGAAGACCTGAGTAACAGACTAGTGCCAGCCTGGATAAAAATTGTACTTGCAGAGGTAAAGGAGATTGAATTCATATTGTGTTTATTGCCAGGGGTGGTGGTGGTGTGATTTTAAACGGACAGTAGGGACATAATTTTCCTTGCTTCTGCAGAAGTCATGCTAGGAAAAGTTAGGACTATCTGAATGTGCTGTTTGATTGATACTTGGAAGCAAAAGTATATCTTTGGGCTGTTTGCTAAAGGAAAAAAAAGTTTCTCTTCTGTTTGGATGATTTATGGGAAATGCTTGTGTCAGTGAGATTTCAATTTGGACATCTTTACTAGTTTGGAGCAATATCCAAGCATCAAGTCTAGGTTATTAAATGAAGATGTCTTGTGAAATTAGGTGCAACATATCAAAATTAGATTGACAGAAGGGTCATTATAGTGCCTTAATTGTTACAATAATCTCATTGTAACAAAAACTGTGTGTTTGAAATCAAACTCTAAACTTACACATTAAGATTGCAGCTGAATGTATGTATCAATAAAGAAACAGTGCTTCAGAGTTGAATTGCACTGACATATTTTGTGGAATACAGACTGTGCTAGAAGAAAGTGATATGTCAGGGAGAAACAGATGATGATTTCAGATTGGAGGGCAAGTTGGGGGAAGCTCCATATAAAGCCTTCATTCACCAAGAGAGGGATGAATAATTATCCAGCATTCTGAATTCTAACTTGAAAAGGTTCTTGGGCTGAGGTGTACAGGTGATAGCAGTCATGGTTTTTAAGTTGGAAGAAACAAGTGTTTTGTCTTACAGTAGTGTTGTATGACTGCATTAACTCACTGATTGTGAATTACACTTCTAGGGTTCTCCCACAATGCAGCGTCTGGCTGCTGTCAGTGGGCTGGTTGCACTGGTGGGCTCTGAAGGAGGCATGATACAGGTGAGAATGTGCAAGCAAATGGTACCTATATCTCTTCTAGAAATTTGTCTAGAAGGCAAGATGGAATGACATCCGCTGCATCCTTACAGCAGTGGTTATATACTAGGGCATCCCATTTATGCAACAGTGAGTTGTATTGGATATGAACCAAGTGGGTTAGAGTTACAGTGTTTAAAATGGGCTCGGTTCTGTTTTCCCATCATATAGCCCATGTGCAGTCCCACTGGGAAAAAGTTTACAGCCAGGTAGACTTCTTTTCTTCTCCACTCCCCTACAAAAAGGCACGTGTGCAGATGTAATGTCTTTTCAGTACCTGTTCTCTGTTTTGCTGTTTCTTTTTTTCCCATATCCACATAATTTCTTTTTTTCTTTTTCTCTGGCAGCTGAAATCTGAGAGCATTCAGTCCTCCCAGTTTCAAAGTAAGCTGAATGAAGTTATCAGAACCCTTACACAGGTAAGAGGGTAGCCTCTGTTTCCTGTTTTGGATAATGCGCTAGGGTACTCTGACACCTTGCACAAACAGACCAAGTCTGTTTAAAGAAACTCTGTAATGTCTGTGTCCAGCTTCAGTAAGGCAACGTAGGGAAGTTTGTCTAACTAGTGGTTTATTGTCCCAACAGGTAATCAGTTTTTCGGGGCAGATTGGCCTTCAGACAAATGCAGCAGTACTGTTGGGATGCCTTTATATGTCCTGTTCGTCTTCTACCCAGAACAGGGCATCTGGTAAGATGCTTCATTATTGCTGCTTAAAGAACATCTAAAAGTAGCACCTAGCTAAAAAGGCAGCAAGGGACACTTTAGACAATACAGACTAGACACTGCAGCCCTATTAAATGACATAATAGCTTTTGGATGAGAGATCTCATGGTCATGTGTGCCAGACCTAAAGGCTGGAACATGAAGCAGTAATCAGTGTGCTGATTTTTACTTGCAGGATCAAGGTAAGGTTCTGTGTTGTTCTGGTCAAACTTGTATATTGCTCCTGTCTTCATTCTTTTATAGAATAAATTGTAGAGAAGTTTTACACTGCATATGGCACATGTGTTTCACATCTACATTATGCACTCCATGCCCTGAGAACTGATTAGTCTACTCTTTGTTTGAGCACTTTGCACTGTATAAAAAAGCCAAGACTTAAAAACTGGTCCGTAACAAGAGCAAACCAAATTTTCAAAAGTATTTTTCTAGAAATCTTCTCTGGTTAGCTGAAGTCAAAAACCAGTGTTCTGTGCCATTTCAGTGTAGCAGTTAGCACAGAAATTCGATTCTGTCAATACACCATTACCTTCTGGTGTTGTTTCAATATCTGTTGATAAAATACAGGTAGGATTACACCATTGATGAAATACTAGTAATAGGAGGGAACTAATGAAGTGGAAGCTGTTCACTTCAGTGTGAACCAAGATGAGAACAAATAATATGAAGTGTAGACAAACTTCCTCATTACAGGAAAAAAGCTTCTTGGAGTTCTACTTTTGTATAATCTTGGCGCACGTGCCTGAGGTTGAATACATATGGAATGTCTCTGTTTTATTAAAATTACTAAGCTTTTGAAGCTCTCACTTTTAAAGTCTGACTTGCAGTGGCTGCTAACATTTGAAGGAAGTTCTTATCCCTGGCTTTCCAGTTGGTGAGTGAATTTGTTTTTTCACACTTGGCACCTCTCACCAACACAAAAGTTTAGCTTGCCTTAAAAGTGGAAAGGTCACTGCATCTATCAATAATCTTGTGGTCTGAATGCTTTGAGTCACCTACAGAATTAGTTAGCTCAAGCATAGCTCAGTTTGGCCTTTGAATTTCCATAGGAGCTGGAGGTTATAATTTCTGCTGACATGGTTTAGTATATAAACAGTGTTTTTATCTTCACAGTTCCTCCAGATTTTAGCTACTTGCCTGAAAACAGCTTTATCAGGGCAGCTATTGACTTTGCCATTGAAGCTGGAAAGAAAGGTAAGAAGGGATCAAACTACAGTATCCATCTGGGAGTTTGTCATGCCTGTAAAGGGTGACCTTAATAACCCACTTTTATTTGCTAGGAGACCTTCTCTAAATACTGATTTGAACTTCAGTAATGTGGTATATTTAATCTCAAACAAAAAATCGGATAACACTCAAAAACACAAGGTAGAATTGTGTAGTTAGCGCTTTAATTTTCTCCACTGAATTTTCATGACTTTTTAAACCCTTTCCCCTTCCTTCTGTGTCTGTGAGATGATATATCTTCCCTGTGGAATGAAGGTCAAATTACTGTGTGTTAGCATGTATCCTCAGGAATACTCCATCATCAGGCAAACTTGATGCTGCCCCTTATTTCCATGATCCTGGATTAAGACTCTCTCTGTACCAGAGTGGTATTCAAATGGGTTACTGCTATGTGTGACAAATGCAAAGGAACTTGAAGAAAGTATGATCTTACATGAGGAGTGCTAGTAATAGAGAGATGTCTTGGAGTACAGGCTTAAGGGAGATAAAGCAGAGGAGCTTATTCCTGTGTGGAGCTAAATGAGCTCACTGCTGTCCTATGAAGCAGGCTTTGGTTTCAGTGAAGGTAAAAATTGTCCATGCCTTGCCTCCAGGAGGACTTTCACAGAGTTAACTCCTTGTGTTTAAGTAACATAGTATGTAGCGAAGGTTAACACTTGTCTGACAGTTTTGGTGGCCTGCACCTACAGGATGGGGAAGGAAAACAGTGTCAGAAAACTTCACTCTTCTCCTGTGAACAAAGGCAAAAATACTACCCTACTAGATGAGGAATATGTGTAATTAACTCATAAATGGGTTCAAGGAGAAGGAACCAGAAAGTTTCTATTTATCAGTAGCAAATAGCCTTTTTTGATAGGACATTAATATTAAAAATACAACTGTTGAGTACAGACAGGAGATAATTCTCAGATACAAAAAGAAATAACACTGATTTTATAATGCTTTTCAGTTCTTCACTACAGATGGGTCTTCAGTGCAGCATTCACATCTTTTTCCTGAACTGTGTAGCTAAATATGTGTGTGTAAAATTCACACTCCTGATTGAGTCTTCTGTTGTAGGCCCTGAATCTGTCCCAGCTGAGCTGGTGAAAGTAGCTCTGGCACCCATTGCATTAGTTGGAGAAAGCCATCAGTATCCACCTGTGAACTGGGCATCCATTCTTTCTCCTTTGATGAGGCTAAACTTTGGTAAGATTAATAGTTTTCTGTTAACTCTTTTGTACTTGTCACAAGACTTCTTTACTAACACAGCTTTCACAAACTTTAGAGCCCACTTCATGGCTTGAAGTTATTGCAGGGATTGAAGTGTTTGCTTTCAAGACCAACTTTTTAACATTTGCAAGCATGTATTTGTGATCACCGTGTGGACACTGTTTTAACTCAAGATTAGAGAAGATCAGAGCGGAGAAGTTTGGAGCAGTATTGGAAGTTCCCTAAAACACTGGTGAAATTTGACTGAATTTTTCATTTGAGCTATTTACAGTAAGAAGAGCCCATCATGAAACTCAACTAATTGTATCTTACTTTCAGTACCCACTAAATGCTGGTCTGGTGCCTGTTTCAGAGGCTGCAGGCAACTTTATCACAAGTTTGAACTTCTCTGTAGTTCATCTAGCTATCACTAATCTGAAATATACTTTTTAGTAAATTACACAGGGTGACAGAGAAAAGCATATCCCTTTCTCCATCATGATCCTGATTTTGTCAGTGCTTCTAAGAACATTTATTTTTCATGCTGGAAAGTAACTTTGATCCTGAAGTATTGTGTTGGACAGCTTGTATAATATTTTTCTGCTCAGGATAGCTGTCAGTGCCTGTTTTGGTTGATAAAAGCGTCTGAGTTCCAAACTCATTTCCTTAAAAAAAACCCAACAAACTACTGTGCAAAGTTCCGTATTCCCTTGTTTGATTCCAGTGAGTTTTGTTTCTCCAGGTTTATGTAGCTGTTATTACTGACCCTGCAGATTCTTTTGCAGTTGGGTTGGGCAAGTGCTGTTGTGTTTAAATTGATGGTAGAGCCCAGAATGTGGAAGGTTGTTTCTTTTTTCTTTCTGGTGTTTATTTACTTTATACTTAGTGTATAAGCACTAGAACTCATGGAACTGTCATATAAGGAACAACTTCTTGCTAGATACCGAAAGATTTGGCTACACATTAAACATTTTTGCTTATACTTGAGCTGCAACTTCTGTTTTACTTGGGTTTCTTGCAATTAACTCTAAAGCCTTTTGTAAGAGTAAGTGAAAGAATTTACTGTACTGAGCTCTGCAGGCCATGCTGATGCAAATTTGTGTGCAACCTTATGAATAGTTGAAACTTGTTAAATGTATGGGGGATTTTTGTATTCCTGTTTTTCACTTAGGAGTCTTACTTTTGTAAATCAGGGGAATTCCGGAGGAAACAGTACATCGGTTTTGCGGCTATGTTTTTATTGACTGCAGGCAGCATCATCGTCTGCATTTTTATACATAATTTCTCTTGACTGTCCCCACTCTAGTGTTGTGGAAGTTGCACACCCTTCTCTAGATTATATGCAGGTTTTGCTGTGTGCTAATGAGCAACATTCATGTTGTGCTAGAAAGTATAATGCAGAACAGTTGTATTATGACCTAACAGTCCACCTAGAAATGTGGCACTCTAACACACTTCTTCCTGGAAGAGCTATATCATGAATATTTTTATGAAAATTAGACTATATGCGCGATTCTGTAGGTCACTTACCCATGTCTGTTTTTATGAACCTTAAACGTTTCATAAATTCTACTGTGAAGATTTGTTCATCTGTAAACATTGAAGACAACAGATTGCTTTCCCATCTTACAAGGTTTATTGCAGTTGTTGTTGAGCAGAAACCATATAGCATGATTGAAGTAGTACCTGTTTTTTATTCAGTAGAGCTCTGAAGTGAAGAGGCATAGGCAAATCATAATCTGTGTCTTAGCAGTTCAAGCTATTGAGAGAGAATTTTTGAATTACTTACCAAAGTCTCTTGTTACAATTTCACCCTTTCCAAGTTCTGCAAATGACTTCTCGTATAAGATATTTTATTTGGAAGAGCCTGATGCTAGACTCTTAAATCTTTGCTGTACCAGTCATTAAGGGGACTTTAAAGAAAAAAAACATCAATATTCCATAACCATCATAATCTCTATGCACAGTAAGGTCTTTCTGCGTGTTAACCTGGAGAATGCTGCCACCAAACACCCACAGCAGTAACAGTGACTGACCTCTGTTCTGTGACATATGAACATGGGGTACATGGAAGAGTAGAAATATGTGAACAAATGCTAATTACTTCTATGTTTAGAAGGAAGGAATATTGACTCATTAGATTAAATCTTCTTTTTATTTGACAAGGAGTTTTTTAGTTCTTACTTTTTTTACCATTCCCACATTTTTATTCTTGAGTGAATTGAAATGAACTTGGACAAATCCTGAGATTTCTTGCTGAAAATGCATGAATGGGAAGAGGAGACTTCTAACATGTATGTGTTAAAAGCTTTAAGCAGCATCTCTAGAAAAGCGAATTTTAATCTAGTGCTCTAGCAGAACAATAACCCTCCTTTATTTTATGAGTTGAGAACAAATTTAAAGTGCAAGTAACTTCTTCATAACTCTGTTTTCTTCTGGTTTAGGTGATGAAGTAAAACATCTCTGCCTTCAACTGGCTGTGACACAGGCCCAGTCATCTCAAAATGCAACAATGCTTTTGGGGATGTGGGTGGCGCCTCCCCTTGTCTACAGTCTCAGTGTATGTATGTCAGAAAATCTGTGGGACCTCAGCACCTCTCACCTGTAAGATTCCTCAGTAATGATGCTTAGGATGTCTCACCAGAAAAGGATTACTGGGTTCAGAATTCTGCAGAAGTATTGTTTAGCAAATACTGATAGTGAGAGAAGGGCCGTTCTGGGGCCTTGAAATTCAAGGTAGACTCAAAATCTGCTACATTGGTTTTACATAGATTGCTTAAGACCTTTTTGCTCCCTCTCGTTTCATGCCATAGCTCTGATGACTTAGAGATGTAAGAAGGCATGGCACATAAGAAGTTATCTTTTATTATACCAGCTGATAGTCTTAGAAAACTAAGTCCAACCTGTCTGTCCATAAGCTTGCCTGCTTCTTCCAGCAGTGTCTCCTGATCTAGTAAAATGTGTTACTTCTTGAAAACCTTGCCTTAATTCTGTAGACAGTCAATAGACTAACCTATAGTACAATCAGATTTGAGCTTATACTCCACTACAGTGCAGTTCTTCTTACAGAGGTACAACATGGACTCCATGATACAGTATGTAAACTCCCTGAATCCCACAGTGCACTTGACTGTGCAGTTCTGTCAGTTTATACAAGTTGAGGAGCAGGTTCATGACAATTCTCAGAAAATCCATTGTGGATCTCTTTGATCTTTTCCAGCTCTTCAAGGGGTGTTTTTGTCTTGGAGTTTTTAACTCATTAGTCTTCAAAAATGTATAAACACTTGGTGGCAATTTTAAGATACATAGTTGTAAAGATACCAAGAAAAGAAAGATTTTATTTCTGAGTACTGGTTTCTCACTGCAGTGGGGATTTGAGAGCACAGAATGAGCTCAGCTACAGGGTGGGTAATTATTCATTCTTCCTCACTAACTAGCAATATTAATGGTTCTAGGAGTACCGTATTTCTGTCCTTGACTGTCTAGTCAGTCTGTATGCTTTATGTAGGAATGTGGTGGGCACCGTATAGGGAAATCACAATTGTCCAGTCAATAAGAGACATGATATCTAGGTTTCATTGAAAGGAAGTTCCTCAGTTTTTAAGGAAGATAGAATATTGACATGTTTGAACTCTTTTTAATTCAAGCAATTCTTCAAAAGAGAGAAGAAGAATTGAGAAGTATTTATGACTTTGAGTGCTTTTTTGAAGTGGTGTTTGAGCCACTTCCATCCTTTATAACAATAGTTGAAGGTCGGTGAAGAGCTAGAATATGAAATTATGCAAAAGTTTTTGCTTTTCAGATGAAAACCCAAAAATACCTTTTCATGTCCCTGCCTTTGTGGATGAAACATGTTGCAGAAGACAAACTACAGTCTTTTACAGAAGTGGTTTTGATACAACAGTTTGAAGTGAAGAATCACACAAAAAACCCAGAAATTTGCCAGTGTGTTTTACAAGGGCTTGTGCAGGCAATGCAGCTTCCAAACCCTGCCCAGTACTGCTGGAGCTTTCTGTGCCAGGCTGTGGAGAAAATATTTGAGCTTCTACCAAATGAGGTTCAGGTAAGGAATAAGTATGAGGTGTATGAACATTGTAACTGGATATTTTTACTGATGGTAAGTCCCATCTTTTTGTAGTCACCCATCAGATTTGAAACATGAAATAGATGTGAAATTTTTAGTGATAGTCATTAAGGTGTCTGCATGATTTCAATTTAAGTTACTTTCGGGTATTATTTACAATATGACTAAGTTGTGAAACCAATTTAATGTACTATTTTCCCTCATAAATGATTTGCTAATGGAAAAATACCGTATTAGTACTGAAATAAATGTTACTGAAACAGAACCAGAGAACAATCAGACGGGGTTTTTATTCCCCCGCAGAGGATTCAGCTTCTCACAGTGATTTAAAGAAACTATCTAGCTACAGAAAATAACTCCAAGGAAGGACACTTTTCCATTTAAAATAAAATTAACTCTTTGAAAGTTTTCAAATACCATTATTCCTTAGTAATTAAGTACATTGAAGTCCCCAGCAAATACAGAATTTCTAAAATAAAATTAATAAAATGAGGCTAGAGACTAGATTAAATATTCATCAGGATCATTAACAAAGTTCCTGGACTCACCAATTTTAATGGTAAAGCAACCTGGAAGTATACATGTATACATCTAAACATGCATTTATTTTTCTGTTTCCAGAGAGGTAAACCCGAGATGTATATTGATGTAGCAAAATGTCTCTCGGAAATGCCCGATTCAGAGATTGATCGCATTGTCCAGGTCTCTAAGGTAACGATGTTCTAATCCTGGTCTTTTATCACCAAATCACATGAAACAAGCATGCCTTACCATTTTTCCTGTCACCAGAGTGTTTTAACCCCTTGGGAGCATTGATAGTTTTATCTGCCATGCAAGTAAGAGTGTCTCTAATTTGCAGGTAGCAGAGAGAAGCAAAAGTGATAAAAGCCCATATCCAAAACTTTCTCAAGGCGACTGAAATACTACTGGTTTCACCTGGGAGCTTTGAACTAAGAAGAGGAAGTCTAAGTAACTTGGTCGAGTTCAGGCAGGGCTCTGTTAGCAGAACAGGAATGGTGTTAGGTCTTCTGAATCCAAGACCAATGGTGCCAACAGCAGACCATAGTCCTCTTTGGTTAACATAACCAGCTACTTGAAACTGTAAATGCATCTTGGTGATGAGCTGTGCTTGAACTGGTGGATCCTTGCTTCTGTTAAAGTGAAATACTTTGACTGAACAACCTTTCATTCTTGAATTAATGTACTATATTTGCATTCACACTCAGAATGTTTCCTGGTGGACAAGATGGCTGAGGCTGACAGTGGAATAAAAAAGCTTTGAGCTTCTAGCTAACCATGGAATCAATTAGCAGTGGAATTCTTAGCAGCTGAAATGCTAAGGAAATGACCTGTCTTGGAAGGACTTGATGGTTTATAAACAAACATCTGTGACATAAAACCATATTGTTCTGTTTACTGGCAGATTCACTAGAGAATCAAGCATTTAAATAGGTTAGGGAAGGTAAACTGTCATTTCCTTGTATCTTTGAGTTCTTATTACCACACTGGAAAGACAATTTAAGAAAAACATTTTGTCACTGCAATGAATCTGTCTTGCAAGAAGACTTGAGTCTACAGAACTGTCAAGCTGGTTCATTTCAATTTAAAGGGGAATGTAACATTTAAAGCAGTATGAAAACAGTCAGACTTTACTGAGTTGCACTTTACTGGACTATTTAGAAGCGTGTAAAATTAAAGTAATATGTACAGTCTTCTGTTTCATAATTTGTCTTGAAGAAAAATGAGCCTGCTAGATAATAAAAAAATTTCTCCCCTTTTTTTATAAAGAGAAATGCAGCATCTGCTGTTCCCACAGGAAAGGTATATTTTACTTTAACATGTTTTTTAATTGCATTTGCAGAACAATATACAGAAGGCCACATTCACAAAAGTGTATTTAATTTCTCAAGGCAGACTGCCTCTGATGAACTTGATGGCCGTGATTGATACTGTGGCACGATATCACGAGAAAGAAGATATTTTATGGTTGCTCTTGCAATGTTTCTATCATGCTCGTATTGTGAGCCATGAAAACACAGGTAAGGTCAGGCTTAAAGAAGAATCAACAATAAAATAAACAGATATCAGTGGATCTACACTGATGCTTTTAAAATAATTTTAAGATGTGGATTTGGAAACCTAAGTGTTTCCAAATTTCTCCATATTAGAAACTACTCAATCTTCAGAATTTTTCTGCTCTTCAAATACGTGTATCAAACATTGCTGCTATGTTTTTCTCCAGTTCTTTTTCTGTGGATGAGCTACAAGTCATTTATCTCAGCCAGGTTGTTTGCAGACCAGAGTTTTGACTAGATCTGTGTTCCCTAGTCTTTGTAGACTTTCAGTGTAAGTTAATGTTAAAAATGTACATACTAATAGTGTAATAGTGCAACTCTGCTAACCTCTGGATTTAGTGTCTGACTTACTGGTGTGTGACACAGTAGGTAGGGGCATGTTCCTGTGAGACTGGTTGAACCAAGGAGATAGCTTGCTTTTCTGAACTCGACACAGGAAACAAATTGCCCTTCTGCCTCTTCATAACCATATCAGATAGTTATCTGGTGTGTTACTGAGTAGGCTTGGCTCAGTTAAGGGTCTGATAATGGACTGGAGCTGATGCAAGAGAAGTAGCAGAATCACACAGGAAGATAAAGGAGGAAGAAGCAGGAACAGAGGGGGAGGCAAGAATTTTGGCCTCCTTATTTTGCATGGCAGAACGATCTTTGGCTGCCTGTGTTCACAGAACTACTTCAAAGCATTATATTGCTAGATGTCTTAGCTGCCAGGTGTGGTTGAAGAACTTCAAACAGTAGTGAGTTTTGAATGAGTGAAATGAGGCTGCAGGAAGCAACATGAAAGAGGGGGCACATGTAAAGAGTACAAGGAAATGGTATTGTATGAAGTGATGTGGTCTTGAAGGTGAGGATGGTTATTATTTTGTAGGAGGTGGAATGGATTTTGGTCAGCAGGATCTGAATCAATGAAATATGTTTCATTCTTGGATTGAGGGCTGATTTTATTTGCATGCCTTGACTGTATTTGACTGATCCTCTCTGCACTGTAGGAGGATTTTCACAGCACTCCCCACATTCTTGCCTGGCATACAGGGACATCAGTGCTAGACTTAGATGACTGGGGCAAAAACTTTGGGGAGGCTTTAGGATTCTGTAGTGGTCACATATGCAGACTGAGTTAGTGGGACCTGCAGGCTGCCATTATGCAAATTATTTCTTGCTCAGCATTCCTTGTTCTGTGTGTTGAGTGTGTTGCCTGCATTTTAAGCAAAGTTTTGGTACTGTTTAAGTGCCCGCATGCCTTCTGTCATTGGCAACCCTGAATCAAATGTGATAGTGGTATTGGTGATCGGTTTTTTTCCACAGTCAGTACTTTGTTGCTATAGTGATTCCCTATGCTTGCCTTTTAATGAAAAACAGTACATTCTAGTGTTTTATGTGAGTAAATGCTTTTGTTCTTCTTCTAGGAGTGTTGCAAAGAATGGACTGGCTGCTAGACCTGATGGGCTACATCAGAAATTTAGCATACAAGTCAACGCCCTTAGAAAATGTTGATCTTAAAGAGGTACATGCTGTGAAAATAATTTTAAACTTTTTGGGGAAAAAAAGGAAGTTTTTATGTATTTCACATTCTATCTCAGAAATTAAGTTTTATTCCCCATGCTTTTATATTTTAGAAGATTGTCATCTTACCTCCGCAGAAAAATTATTTTCAATTTTTTTGAGTGTATGTGTATTTAAAATTCTTACTTTAACCCTGACATACAAATTGTTAGAAGCTAAAGGTCACTAAAGGAAATCATTGCTTCAAATTTACTGCATTTAGAACAATTAAAGGAAAAATTTGAATTCACCGGTAGAACTGTCTAAGCAGGTCAAAATTGTCCAGCTGCTGCTTCTAAGAGGGCTTGGACAGTTTTAGGGAACTTAGTATTGTTCATGTTACATCTGTTCAGCTGTTTAAGTCTTCTGGTTGAAGACATAAAATAAGCTGCCGCTTAGATCAGAAAGGCATTTGGTCCATTGCTGCAATAGTTCCCAACCATTTGTAGCACCACAAAGGTGACCATCTCCAATTTCCCTTGACAGTCAGCTTGCTGTAAAGAAGTTATTTCCCCATTTTAAACGAAATGTGGATCAGCTTTAATCTAAAGGATGATTTTAGAAGAGTGTGGTTTTGCTTTTCTTTCTGTAGATATTTTAGTTTGATTTGGCGTTTAGAAAAAGGCTTGAGCATAAGACAGTATTGAGAACTTTTTAGTTCTTGCATTTTGAATGTTAGCTGAATTTTCAGATGATTGTCTTGAAAAGCAAGCCACCATCTGGGGTTTTGGGGTTTTTTTTGGTTTTTTTTTTTTTTTTATTGGGTTTTTTTCCCCCCTTCTGTATTGCTCATCTAATAAAGTGTATTTTTGGCTCTTTCCTGTTTAGTGCATAGATTTCTTCCTGTGGCTCTTTGCAGCTTCTGTGGTGGCCTGGGCTGACCATGGTGCACCGTTGCTGCTTGGTCTCAGTGCTGAGTGGTTACCATGGAAGCACCGAATGGTATTACCAGAATTATCTGAGGATTACATTGGCAAGCACCCCACTGACAGGCTTGCTGTACAAGAAACTCTTACTCTCCTTCCAAGCAGCATTTCCCTTTTGCTGACTAAAGAGCCTTGGAAGGAACAAACACAGAAGGTAAAACTGCATGTAGTTATAAAGTACCCCATTTTTAGTAGTCATCTCAAGTCTTGGATGGAGCAGTTATTTCCTCTATATCTATTGCATCTGACTTGTGATCTTGTTTTTCTTTATTTGCAATCAGATATGACGTCTCAAAAGACCTAATGTAGTTTCTTAAGTAAAATGTGAGAGTTGTGAAGATCAAAAAACATTGCAGTGTTGGGAGTCAGACTCTTAAGAGCATACATCTGTGAGAGGAGAGTTGTCAGCTGCTGGTAGCAAGTCAGTCTTTTAAACACTGAAAGACAGATCCTCTTGCAGTAGGTGCGGTTGAACATCACCTCAGCAGCAGTTTAGGGCAGTCAGAGATCTTCTGTGCAGTTTGTAGTGTGTCTTTTATTTTCAAGTGTAAGTTGAAAATAAGTGTGGAAAACGGTGCCTCATTTGGCAAGCCTACTGTAGGCTGCTTGTAGTTGAGATATGTGGAATTACTGTTATAAACCTATAGATTAATAGTTAGCTGTTTTGTGCAAACCAGAATCCATTAAGGACTGTCTCCTCTACACTCCTGTGCTCAGAGTTACTACTGAAGTTAAAATTCAGAATGTGGGAGGAATGCAGGAGTGGGTTGTTAATATGCAAGTGCCTAGTTGGGCTTTAGGAAAGAATTTGATACTATTCCCTGAAATCATCCTGATAAGTTTGAAATACCACATTGTCCTCCAGGCACCCTATGCTGCCAGAAAAGAGAGACGTCAAGAGAGGGACAAAGTCAGTAAGAATTCTGAAGGATTTGCAGTAAAACATTTAGACAAGAAGACTGATGATAAGGAAGTATTGTATTAATAGTTTAAAGGTGCAGTCAGGCAAGATGGAAGGAAACTATATACTGTGTCTTCTTCATTACAAAAAATTATTTCTGAGGTAATGAGAAGGAACAAAGGGAGTTTCCAATCCAGCTGTAGGAGAAATTGCACAGACAGCAAGACGTACTCTAGGGCATTTGGATAGAAGCTTGATTGGCCACTGCCTCTGATTAGGTAACTAAGAGTTTAGCAGCAATCAGATGTTGCCTGTCAAACTGAAAATAATTTGTGGTGTTCGGATACAGAGGCTCTTTTAATTCAGATTTTCCTTTATATTTCAATCTTTAGTTTATTGACTGGCTGATCAATATGATGGAAAGTCCTAAGGAAGCATTATCAAAGTCTTCCATGGACCTGCTGAAAGGTAGGATATTTTTAACTGGGTCCTTATTTTTCTATAATTATCAGTACAGATCAAAATCCAGTTGTTAAAAGGAGTGAGATGAATCCATACAATTAACACATGTAGGAGAGCTATATTTTGCCTTTGGGGAAACCTTCACAGGTAAGTTTATAATTCCTGTGTGTAACACCTCCTTATACTTGTTATTTCATCTGCTAATGCTTATGATGTACCACTGACGATCCAAAGGATCTAAAGGTACATCTGGTCCTACAAGCGTATTTCAGTGATAGATCTGTCAATTGTTTTTGAAGTTACCCTTAAAATGCAACATACTATTTGGAAACCCTCCAGTACTAGAATAGAAAAAATACAACAATTTATTCAGGTGCAACTGAAGACTGAACTGTGGGGAAGGGATAGGAGATGGGCAGTGACAGCCTACCAGAGTGGTCTGACAAGAAAGAATAGAGAAATGAGGGTTGCTGAAAAGATGTATGTAAAGAAAGGTGGGAAGTACATGATATTTTTAATTACAGTAATGGCCAGTGGCCCTTGCATGCACCTCATTGCTCACCTAAAGATGCAGATTGTGAATACAGTCTGTGTAAATCATTTGAAGAGGACACCGCAAATCCTCTGAAGTGAGGGTACTTGTGCTTCTTTCCATTAACACAAGGCACCTCCTTTGAATCCCCTGATTTGTTGGATCTAAACATGGCTTCTTGAAATCTGGTTATAAGTTCTTTGTATTACTAGGATAATTAGTCTTGTTTTGAGGGTCTGCAATCTTTAGTCACTCTCTGATAAATTTCAAAATTCCTTTGTTGTGTCTGCTGATCTCCACCAGAAGCAATGCTAAGGCTTGTTGGAGAATCTCCTCTGTACACCAGAAGATTCTGATACACACAGTATATTCTCAGTATGCCCTGATTAAGATGAGTCATTGTTTCCCTTGAGCTTTTCATTGCTTTTTTTTGCTTTTAAGTACTAGAACATGAAACTCCCTTCTGGATGACTAGAATGCGACTGGTTTGGTTACTCAATTTTGCCTAAATTCGTGATCCTTTCAGAGTGAGTTGCAGAATCAGTGAATTGCATTTATAATCAGTGAACTGCACAGAGGACTTAAGACATAGTACTTTGTGCTTCTATCCTTCCCAGTGCCTCCTATCTCCCCTTCAATCATTGCTCATTGGATTCAAACTTTCTGCAGTGTTGGTTGATCTATGTGCTGCTTCAAAGTGATGGTCTAATTAGCAGATGATGTGATATGATTGCAGCAGGAGACATGCCCTAAAGCAGCTGAAAGGCCTAGTACAACATCACATTTCAGAGGGGTGGAGAGACTAAAGTGCCTTGTGAACAGCAGAAGTAGCATTAGAAACTGTCATGCTAGAAAGCGAAAAAGTCATGAAAAGAGTCAGTAAAAGGAGAACTGAATCTATACCTGTGTCAGTAAAATGACTAGGGAGAATACTCTCACATCCTTTCTAGCCTGGACTGCACAAATTAATGTAATTTGTCTTTGTCTTCACAGTTACACTTCTGGCCTTGAGATCTTTTGCAGAGTTCAAGAAGAAAGCAGTGTGGACTAAAGCTTACGGATGGTAGCTGCATGTCATATCTTACCCAGTGAAGAAACCTGTTCATAGTTGAAAGCATAATACTACTACTTGAGCATCAAGAAGACCAATTTCAGAGAGGTTTCCTGTCAGAATGGTTTGGGTTGGTTATTTTTTTTATCCTTTTTACCTCCTCCCAAAGACTCATAAGATGAAAAACAGTATTTTGTTTTTCACTGATGGGGTGTTCTTTTACAAACGACCTAGCATGGTTTGAACTGTGCTGAATCTAAGTTAGAAATACACATTCAGTTGTTTCAATTGCGTTGTTTTACCAATACCTGGGAGCCTCAAAAGCCAGCGTGGATTATTCCTTTAACCCACGGAAGCTTTGTAGGAATGGCTGGAAAAAAAATAAACTTGTAAAATGTGTTTGAGTGAAGCCTATGTACTAAAGTATGTTTTAGTGTAACAGACTTCTGAATGAGCATTATTTTTTAACTGATAACCTTTTTTTTAGTAATAACACAATGCTTTTGTGCAGTAGTGACGACACATTAAAGGTATATAATGTGAGCAGCATTTCTGAAAGGGTTGGTGTGCTTGTCAATTTTGCAGCTGCTTTGTCAAGATCATTGAAATAAGTCAGTGATCCTAACAGCTGCCATGTTCCCGCCTCCAGGATGGTTGCAGTTTTCATTCCACTTACAACTGTTCTTGTCTCCTTTACCCTCCTTTGCACATAAGGAGAGTTTTTCTCTGCCACTAGGCAAAAGGGACAGTACAGCAACTCTTTTCTGCCTTTACCATCTTAAACAGATTAGCCCCTGCCATTTTCCTTATTTAATACTCTTCTCTTTCTGAAGGAATAGAGAACCTTTCCATTTTGCAATCTTGCTAAAACAGACCTTAAAGGGGATTTTGTATTTAGCAATCCTCCTCAATAGAGCAGACAAAAATCAACTGAATATAATTGCTTGGGCACTGGTCCCTAATGTCTTCTAAAGCAGTACTAGTGAGAGCGTTGTTGATTTTGACAGTTTACATGAAATGTTACCACCCTACATCTAGAAGCCACACCCCATTGCAAGAATTCTCTTAATTTCAGCACTGATAACATTTCCTCTGTGGAAGAAATTCTCCTCTGACTTCTTTATGGGCTTTTCTCACCTAACAAGGTTACTGTGGGGTGACAGTGTGCTTTCCACAGTGATTAAGCATTTCTTCAGCGATTAGGTGTGTGGAGGATTAACACAGTACTTGTTTGTATTTCTGAAATAGTGTATAATAATGGTAATTACCTGCTCTGTATGCAGCTGTATACTGAGAAGACAGTCCAACGGTGAATGTGCAGAAAGACTCACTGAAGGCAGTTGTCACTGAGTCAGTATCTCAGTGCATGACATTTCCATTTGTGTGGACTTCTAAGTAATTTCTAACAAAGCCAAATATGTCACATGTTTTAATGGTGCCGTCTCTAGTGTACTGTTTCAAACTAACTTACACCTCTACTCATCTGAGTTTGCATGTGTATTAGCATTTTAATTCTGATGAGAAGTTTTCTGTGCTGAATTAAACTACACTGACATACAGTAGAAAAGGTAAGCCAAGAGATGGCATAGCACTGCCTGAGGGTGGCAATGCTAACATAGCTCCAGGGAGCACTGAGGGTTTAGGAGCATATCTGAAGTACTTGTACACCAGCGCACACAGTATGAGAAACAAACAAGATAAACTGGAAGCATCGGTCCATTCCCAGATCTGTGATGTCACTGGTATTAGTGAGACGTGGTGGAATGAGTCCCATGACTGAAGTGCTGGAGTGCAGGGCTGCAGGCTGTTCAGGAGGAATAGGCAGGGCAGGTGAGGTGGCGGTGTTGCACTGTGTGTAAGGGAGAGGTATGACTGTACAGCCCTTGCAGTTAGTGATAATCTGGTTGAGAGCCTCTGGGTGAGGATTAGTGGATGGAAAACAAAGCAGATGTCATTTTCAAGGTCTGCTGCTGTTCACTCAGCCACTCTGATAGCACTGATGATTTATTCTGTACGCAGTTAGGATAAACTTCTGGATGGGTAGCCCTTGTCCTTACAGGAGATTTCAGCTTCCCAGAGATAACTAGGAATATCGTACTGCTGTGACAGGCAGGTCTTGGAAATTCATGACATTTGTAGGAGACAACTTCTTGTCACAGGTGAGCCAACTAGGAAGGATGCCCTCCTATACTTGCTTTTTGTCAGTAGAAAAGGACTTATGGGGGATGTGATGGTAGGTGGCTGTCTTGGCCACAGTGATCATGAAATAGTTGAGTTTAAAACTTCCAGTGTAACAAGAAAGAAGGACAGTAGGGCTACTATCCTGGATTTCAAGAGAGCAGACTTTAAGCTGCCCAGGAAGCTGGTTAGCAGTGTCCCCTGGGAATCTGCTTTTGAGGGCCCATCTGTTTTTAAGAACCACCTTTTAGAAGCACAGGAGCAGGCAGTCCCATTGTGCTGAAAGTCAAGCAAGCAGGGCAGAAAACCAGCTTCGCTGAACAGGGAACTTCTCTTGTAACTCAGACGGAAGAGTAATTCTGTGATCTCTGGAAGCAAGGTCCCGCTTTGCAGGAAGATGACAGAGCTGTTGTTCATATGTGCAGGGAGAAAACACAAAAGGCCAAAGGTCAGCTTGAGTTGAAACTGGACAGTTTTGGGTCAGATAAGAAAAAATTATGAGTATGTTAAGAGCAAGAGGAGATCTTAAGAAAGTATTGGACAATACTTGATGAAGATAGTCACCTGACAAATAGGGATGAAGAAGAGACAGAGGCATTTAATGCTCTTTTTTTTTTTTTTTTTGTCTCAGTCTTTAATAATACTGATAGACCTTGGGCTACCGGTCCTCTGAGTTGGAGGACATGTAGGAGCAGTGACTTTCCATTTGTGGACAGTGAAATTGTACTTGATCAGTTGTAGGAGTTGTGTCACTTGAATCTTTCTAAGTCCATGGGGCCTGATGGGATTCATCCCAGAGTACTGGAGGAGGTAGCAGATGTTACAGCAGGAGCCCTCTCGATCATCTACCAAAGGTACCAAAGGAGGTCGCTGCTGACTGGAAGCTAGCCAGTGTTATTCCAATTTACCAGAAGGGCATAAGGGAAGACCCAGGGAACTGCAGACCTGTTAGTCTTAACTTCCCTACCTGGGAAAAAGTGGTCCTACTGGGTGCTATTGAAAGGGACTTAAAGGACGATACAGTCATCAGGTACAGTCAGCATGGGTTCACAAAGGGAAAATCCTGTCTAACTAATCTGGTACCCTTCTACAACAAGATGACCCACCTAGGGGGGGAAGGGAAGGCAGTGGATGTAGTTTTTGTGAATTGTAGTAAGGTTTTTGATACTGTCCCTCACAGCATCCTTCTGGACAAGTAGTCCAACTGTGGTATGAGCGGGTTCACAGTGCACTGCGTGAAGAACTGGCTGAAGGGCAGAGATCAAAGGGTTGTAATGAATGGCGCTACATCTGACTGGCGACCGGTCACCAGCGGTGTTCCTCAGGGGTGGTTTTGTTCAAGATATTCATCAGTGATCTGGATGCAGGAATTGAATGCACCATTAGTAAGCTTGCTGATGATACTAAACTGGAAGGTGCTGCTGACCCAAGGGACAAGAGGCCTTGCAGAGGGATCTAGATAGATTAGAGCACTGGGCAATCATTAATGGCATGAGATTCAACAAGATTCTGCACCTGGTATGGAGTAACTCTGGACACAAGTATAAACTGGGAGAGGAGTGGCTACAGCACAGCCCTGCAGAAAGGGATCTGGGGGTGCTGGTTGACTTTAAGCTCAACAGGAGCCAGTGGTGTGCGCTGGCAGCCAAGAGGGCAAACTGCATCCTGGGCTGCAACAAACACAGTTTAAGCGGCCGGTTAAAAAAGCTGATTATCCCACTGTATTCAGCATTGGTGTGGCCTCAGCTTGAGTACTGTGTGCAGTGCTGGGCCCCACAACTTATGAAGGATGTGAAGGTCCTTGAATGCATCCAGAGGAGGGCAACAAAACTAGTGACAGGGCTGGAAGGAATGTCCTGTGAGGGGCGTCGGAGACCTCTGGGTTTGTCTAGTTTGGAGAAAAGGAGGGTGAGGGGTGACTGCATTGCCCTATACAACTTCCTGAGGAGAGGAGTTGGAGAGGGAGGTGCTGGTCTCTTCTCCCTGGGATCCAGCAACAGGACTCATGGGAATGGCTCAGAGCTGAATTAGGTGAGGTTCAGACTTGACATTAAGAAACATTTCTTTGAGAGTGATCAAACAGGCTTCCTAGGAAGGTGGTTTGTGACCCATGCCTGTCAGTGTTTAAGGGGCATTTGGACAATGCCCTTAATTACATGCTTTAACTTGGTCAGCCTTGAATTAGTCAGACAGTTGGACTAGATGATCCTTGTAGGTCCCTTTCAACTGGAACTATTCTGAATACTCCAGTGTACTCTACAACTGTGTGTTCAGCCCACAGGACTAAACTAGAGCTGGTTTGAAGTTAAAACCCTCTGCAAGGCAGGTAAGTTGGCTGTTAGGTCCTCATTGTGAATCACTTCACTATGGTTCCATTTCTGTTGGGTTGCTGTACCTGCAAGTATACACATAGCCTATGGTGAAGAGGCTGTTCCTCCTGTTGTGTGCAATTTTTATTTCTAGGTGATCTCTTTCAGAATAGTTTGTGGCTCTGGAGACAATGACTTTCAAGGACTTGAGATGGGCAAGTTAGTTGCTACTGCATTTTGGATGTGTAGGAAGGCAGCAAAGGAAGCTGGTGGTGAAGATACTGGCAGGACAAGTTCCTGTGACTCTAGCATAGTTGTTCTGTGGGCAAACAGAAGGGATAAAACTTTTTTTTTCTATCTTCAGCACTTAGGTGTAGTTTCTTTTCCACACTGTATGTGTTTCATATGCATATTTATGAATTCAATCTCACACTACATAAGCTGTACTAAAACTAGTGCTTTTTTAAATGTCAGACAAATCTAGTAGTCAGATACCCTTCTGTTCCTAAAGAAATGGTTAAACAATGTTCAATTATATATCACTTTCCTAAGTGGTATTTCTTCACCCTTGTCTATGTAGTACATTATTTTGCCTGTGTTTATGTAGATAGGTAAGAACAACACTTACTTTGATTCCTATATCAGATTATTTAAATAGAAGTACAGACGAGCTGGGATCTCAAGACTGATACAAGTTTTGAACAAAGATTTAAGTTCCCAGAGGTGGAAAGACTTGGGCAACTTTTTAAGCACCTTTTTGCCTGCCTAATCCTGAGCTTGTCCAGAAACTAAGGTAAGGCATTGGAGCTGAAGTTACAGTGACCTGCTGTGGTCACACATGGAAGGTTAATTCCCTGGGTCTCCCAATTGCCTGCCCCAAGTTACCTCTGCACCAGAAAGAGATGGGGAAGTCTTCTGCCACTAACTTCATGACTTCTTCCTGCAGTTTAGGTTTGGGGGTGCTCCCCGTAGTGAATTTTAAAGAATCCTCCTCCTATTCCAGGCTTTTGGCCAGCTGTAAGAATCAAGGGAAAGGGAGAACATTGCATCCTGTTGGGGTTTTTTTTAACATAAAGCAATAAACATGGCTTAGCATGAATATCTGTGGTTAAGTTTGACCTTGGCTGACTGTCAGATGCCCATTCAGCTGCTCCTCTCCATCTTCTCAACAGGACAGGGACAAAATAGGATGAGAAAGCTCATGGGTCAACGTAAAGACAGGGAGATCATTTACCGGGTGCCGTTGCAAAAAGAGACTCAACTTGGGGAAGAGTAATTTATTGCCAGTTGAAAATATAGTAAGAAACAAAACCATAACTTAAAACACCTTCCCCCCCACCCTTCCCTTCTTCCTAGGCTCAACTTCACTCCTTCATTCCTGACTCTTCTGCCTCCTCCCTCCTCAAGCAGTGCAGGGTGGGTAGAGAATGAGGATTGCAGTCAGTTCATAAACCTTCATCTCTGCTGTGTGTTCCTCTTCACACTGTTCCCCTGCTGCAGCATGGGGTCCCTCTCCAATGAGATACAGTCCTTCATGAACTGCTCCAGCATGGACCTTCTCACAGGCTGCAGCTCTTCACAAACTGCTCTAGCGTGGGTCCTTTCCATGGGGTGCAGTCCATCTGGAAAAGTCTGCTCCAGTGTGGGTCCCTCAAGGGCCATAGTTCCTGACAGGAACTTGCTCCCGTGTGGGCTCTCCGTGGGCTGCAGCTTCCTTCAGGGCATATCCACAGGCTGCAGTGCGGATATCTTGTCGGACATGGTCCTCCATGGGCTGCAGAGGGACAACCATGGTCGTCTTCATGGGCCACAGGGGAATCTGCTGCAGTGTCCTCTCATTCCCCACTGACTCTGGTGTCTGCAGAGCTTTTTCTCTCACATTTTTCTTAATTCTTCTCTTACACCTGCTCCATAGCGTTTTTTACCTTTTCTTAAATATGTTTTCACAGAGCACCATCAGCTTGCTGTTTGGCTCAGCAGTGTCCCATGGTGGCTCTGTTTTGGAGCTGACTGGAACACTCTGTGTCTGGCATGGGGGAAGCCACTGGCTTCTTCTCACGGAGGCCATCCCTGCTCCTTCCCCACTTGCCACGTAGACCAAATATCATATGTCATGTTTCGTCCTACAGGGTATGCTAACTCCAGGCAGTTTAATGACAAACACATTAGATTGAATTTCCAAGGGGAAAAATGTCCATGTTTCACCTCTAGTGTGTTATATAGCGTTTTGACGTGAAGTGTTCTTATTCTGTCTCTTTTCAAAGCTGTCATCCTATTCAGCTGCTCTGCATGATTCTTCATGTTTGTCTACACCTGAATCTATGTGGGTCAGACAGAAGTCCAAAGTGGAAGTACTTCTGTTTCTCTAATAAGTTCCAAATTCCTACCTCTGTTTGCAGTGCTCTCAAAAAAAAAAAAAAAAATTCCAGGGTTGACCCTATACTATTGCATGCATGAGCTTGTTGCCTATTGTTTGCAAATACTCCAGTGGTCACAGTAGTCTGCAGGTATTAATCTGCCACATATGTTAAATACATAAAAATTATAGTAGGTGACCTTTTGTAATAAATGAGTCCATCGAGGCCAGCTTCGCTCTTTCCTAACATACCCTCTTAGGCTGCACGGTTTAGAAAGTCATACAGGCAAAAGCCTCTTCATATTGTGACAATGTTAATTTTCCTTTTAAATATTATCTTCCCTCCAACTATTATCTTTCTTCACTCTCCCGAGTTTTCAGTCAAGCTCAAAAAAATAGCCTCACTTTTCTCCCCAATTGCTTGAATTCAAATGAGGTGGCAACCAGTATGGATGAAACATCAGAAGAGCCCCTGCCAGCCTCTAAGCAGTTATTTGTCCATTTTCACTTGTACAGTCCCCCTGGGTTGCTGTCCGTATTCTTCAGTCCCAGCCTTTTAAGAGACTTGTGTTCTAGCTGCATTCTCACAGATAGTTGTACAGAAGTATGAGGAGAAACACACTTGAGTAAAATGGCTAGAATTTTGCGCATGGCTTTTGATAGTCACTCACTTCCCTTTAAAGAACAACATATATTTGGCTTAAGTACATCATGCTTCTTTTGTGTGTCTGTCTGCTGTTTAGCATGGAAGAAAGTCATTGTAGGGAAAGAGATTCTTAATGTCTACCAGGCACATGATTATAAGTTTTTACTTCTGACCCTTAAATACCCCTTGAATATATGGTAGATGAGTACCTGATCACTTGCCTTTGTGGTTTAGCTGCATTTTCTGGAATCTTGTTTGAAGAAGTGAAGGCTGGGCCAGAATGTGAGGGATCCTTTGTGAATGCCTGGGGCTGGTCAACATATGAATCTCGTAGGTTGCAAAGTTTCCAGGTTCTGCTCCTTGAGAGGTCCCAGTTCTAGCCAGTTTAGCATTTTTATGTATGAGGCACATACATGTAGGCCTAATATAAAATAATCTTGTAGATTAAATTGTATTGTCATTACAGAATATCTGTTGCTAATGAGGCAAGAATTAACACCAAAATAAGGGTTGCTAGTGCGATTGTGAGTGGAGGCACTCCTCAATTTTTTTTGGAGTTCTCTAATACATATTAGAAAAAATATATTATTTTTTAAAACTCCTGCTATTTGAAGTCAAAACTTTCAGAAGTAACTAGTTATTTTGAGGTGCGTTAAAGAGACCTGCCTTTTCTGAAAACTCTACATAGCCAGATAATGTACATGCAAACAGGAGTTTTGCATTGAAAATCTTTGTCTAATTTCTTTTTAACCTTTGATACACAGCAGCCCACTGGGAATATATTTTTTATTTCCAAACAAAATAAGATTTAGCTTCTTTTCTTTTTGATGTTGCCTGTCCCTAGGTGTGCCTTCCTTTCAGAGAAGAGGTTCTGGATGATAAAGCACATACCTGAATCAAAACACAAAATGGTTATAGAACATGGGAGTAAAGTCCAAAGCGTCTTCATTTAGAAGGAACAGTATGAGCCTTCATCTTGCACAGTTCCTTCCATGAACTTAGGAACAGAACACTGCATCGCAAAGATGAGATCCTTCAAAGTAGCGTTAAAGCCAGTGACGGAACAAAGATTTGACTGTAATGCAGCCAAATTCAGTTCAAATTTTTCAAAAAGTGTTTTATTGAGAAGGAGAAGGTGTCTATTTATATACAGGTTTTGGGGTGGGTTCTTTTTTCACCCCTTTGGATAATCAAGTTGTAGAAGTCTTAATTTAGATATAACCAGCTAGGATGAATGAGTGAGGAGGGGTTACTCAGAATGAGAGTGTGATCAAATGAGAATTTTTTTTTTTTTTAAAAACAAACTTCAGTAAGTAGCTTTAAGGCCAGGATCACTGAAGCAATTTGGTTTTTATTTTTATGCCTCACACACAGCGTGTATCTTGCAAATTCAATTATTTATATTTGAAAGACATCAGAAATCCAAACAGCTGGTGATGAACTTCCCTGCAGTGGCCTGCAGATGTGGCAGAAAAAGTTAATAGTTTCTGAAAGGAGCTATACTGATTTGATTTTTTTGTTGCCATGATCATCCCAGTTGTGTTGAGATCCAGATTCCTGGAAGATAAGATACTTACCTATGAAGAGCACTAGCAGGTACATTTTCAGAACATAGGGGAAGTAGATTGAGAAGGCGAATGGAAGGGGTAGCTCGATGGAGTATGTGCCAAAGGATTCAAAATAAGGCAGTGATACACAAATCGCAAATGCTGTAAAATAACATGGTTAAGTCAAAAGGAGGTGGAAGATCATCAGAAAGCTTCATATAAAAGTCAATTACCTCTAAGGTATAGATAGCTGTATTATATGCTGAATTTACCATATCATTCGTATGCATATGCACATGTTGTTTGCCTCTTGAGTTCAGTTTTGTAGGTCTGAAGTGCTAATTGCTCTTAGTACTAGAGTTAGCAAGTATTTCCTATTCAGTAACAAGTTATGTCACTCCTGTAGTTGCACTGCTTTCAGTATTATCTCAGTGGGCACATTTCCTGGTCTGGGTGTGATAAGGGGCTAAGTATGGCCTAAGCCAGTAAGGTCAGCCTCAGTGAGGGAGAAGGCAGCTTTGGGACCACTAATGTGGTCAGTCTGGAATGGGAGCATCCCTCTGTCTTTTGTGGGGGTGTTTTCCTGCTTTACCCAGAAAAAATGAACATTTTCCCATGTTTTTAAAAAACAAAACAAACCCACATACAAATCGTAGAGAACCCCTATTAAGGAGAAAGTGCAGAAAAGAGGAAGATAGGTGACATACAGGTTAGTATGAGAGTACATAAACATTCACAACTTCTTTGGCAACACAAAAAGAAGTATCTTAAACACAAATGACGAACTGATCACATTTTTATTGAAGAAGATTAAGGAAGCAAGTCATTGGTACCTTTCTTATCTTTTTACCTTTAGCCAGAACTGAAAGGGGATAGAGTGGGATGCACAGTGAGAAGTTGAGCCATGTCAGTGGTAGGTAGTATATTCCCATCCTTGCTAACATGTTGTAAGTGTACCTGCAGCAAGAGGAACAGTAGATGAGCTCAAAGGGAATGATTATGCCTTTCAAAATAAAGATATGGTGTTGAAGAATCCAAGGGAATTGCAGAAGAGCTTGGACCTGCCTGTCTGAGAAGATTTCAGAGCAATACTGCAACAGTTTTGTTCAGGCTCTAATTGATGTCTGAAGTAGATGGTTCATTATTTCAGAAGAGTTGCCTCACGCTGCCCTAGAGCAGGCAGACAGCTTTCCAGCCCACAGGCTGTATCAGAAACCAACATGATTTCATATTGTTCCATCAGAAAATGGATTTAAGATAGGGGTGTTACAACTGAGAGGGGCAGGCAGAATATGACTGTTGCTTGGGGCTGAGAAAATGCTGATTTGTGACTGCTGAACTAGCTACTCCAGGCTAAACAGCAAGGTAATCCCAGGTATTTAATCTTCTGTAGTACCGCTGCCCTTCCCCTGGACCCCAGAAGGGGTAGTAGGTGCAAAAAAAGCAGTTGTGCTCCAGTGTATTGCAATGTTTTATTCTTACTGTGGCTGTTACTGTTGCTCAGTGGGAGACCAGAATGCCTAGGACTTCAGTCTCCAAAGGTGAGCTAATCCTAGCTAGGATCTAAGTCTAAAAATGGTACATCTAAATTTTAATCTAAAAATGGTACAGCAGCTTTCCAGACACTGGAGAAACAAGTCTGATTGCATTTTTGGTCAGCTGAAAGGCTTTTTGTGCTGTGTCCTGCTAGAGATATGAAAATAAGAACTTTTAAGCCACTGTTAGCCACGACTGTTTCTGACAGATGGAACCAGCATCAAACAAGCTTTCTGTATTCCTTTCTTATTAATTCGACTAATTTTGCATCATTCCTGGACTGTAGAAGAGTTTGATAGGCTATAAGTGTACTGTCATCTCTCAAGTTTGTCCTCTGCAACCTCAGGATTTTCTCAGTTTTTTATTACTATTGCTTTTAAGGCATAATCTCAACCCAGGACAAACAAGAAACAGCTACTCCCTCACAATATACCTTGTTAGGCTGTTTGTGGCATAGGCAGGGAAGATGAGATATAGAAAACCTTGCAGAATTTGCTCTTAGTATATCATTGGCCGTAATGCACAGGATATTTATGTCCCTGAAGAACTATGTGGAAGAACTTGTAATACTTCAAGACTAGTTGGCTAAGGGATGGGATAGATTCCTGTACATTCAGACATGACGACTTCTTTGAGATGCTAGGACATGACACAGATGCTGTAAAATAAATCAGGTAAGAATTCTACATCTGTATGAGTTGTACGCTGTGTTATTATTTGAATTGGTCATTTGCTGCTGTAGTCCACAGTATCTTGCCTGTTAAATGGCCACTGTTATTGCCATGATGCTGGACTGTGTTCTTTAGCAATGATAGGACTATAACGCACTGACAGGTCTTTATAGCCAATATTGTTTACGGTTTTGGCCTCTCTCCAGCTGCACAGAACCCTTTCATTTGAGATTAGGTTCTAGTGTTTTAGCTTTACAAACTTCAAAAAGAAGTGGGATGGAGCAATAATCCAAATAATCAATACAATGAATAGTTTATTAACATATGTAGTACAAATACTCTGAAGCTGACTTAAAATCTTTCTTAGTAATCCTACCTGACACTTTTGCTTTCTCAGATCTCTTTTACTGTGTACATTTCCTCTGCTGCCTAAATCCATATTCCCCAGTCAGTCTCCAAAGCAACTTACTTAAAATAGCAGAAAGCTGTTTGAGCAGAAAGAAAAAAGATAAAGAAAAAACTTTTGCTTCCATACAGAGGTTGCTGTGAGGGCTATGTCTTGTTAAAATGCTTCTTAATTCCATGTCTTTCCTGCTGTAAGTCTACAAACTGAGGTCCGTAGAGGCTTAAGTTCCATTTGAGAAACGTTACTGACATTCAGATACCAGTGCAAAGTCAGTAATGTGTATTTTTCACCATTATACTTTTACCACCACCACCTTCCACCATACAAAATTTTTGAGGCCAAAATCCTCAATGGTATTCCTATCCATTTTGCCTCATGTGCCTTGTCCCTGCAGTGTGATATATACCCTACTACACCAAAATTCTCAGTCTCTGCAGCGGGAACTCTTGGATTTTTGGAAAGCACGGTGCAATTAACCTAGAATAGTCTTTCTATTTTAGCAAGGAGTTGTGCCGGTGCTGCCTTACTGTGCTGTCAATCTTGGATTGAAGTGAGATGTTAAAAAAATTTAAAAATAAAGCAATAGGATTGTAAATCAGTTTTGGAAATTGTTGTTCCCTGGGAGGTAGCTGTGATTTCCTTCTAAATTTTTGTTAAAAAGGTCAAAGCCTTTGAACTACAAATGTTAATGCAGTCATTTACTTCTGTAAGTCACTCTGCCTCTCAGCTATGCAGATTTTTGTAAAAATCAGTAAGAAGCTTATAAGGGCAAAGCTTTTATTTAAAATGGATAATATGCTTTTCTACCAATTTAAAAATAATGAACCTGCAGAACAGTGGGGGTGGGATTCTGCTCACAAGAATGACCTGTTTTTCCTTTGTGGTTTCGCCGTTGACTCCTTACCTGACCACATCTAATAAATTCCAAAGGAAAAATAAAACACACACGACATATTTCCCTTGAACTTCTTCCTGACTGTTGATCACGACAAATAAAACAATTACTCTCTCAGTGATCTGAAAAGAAAAAAGAATTGTGAAATCAGGGAGCACCTTCTATAGCTCTCATTTCCGTGCTATTTTGGCGAAAAAGGAGGTCATAGGTGAATTCAGTTTGTTTACACAGATGCTCCAGTGAACGTTTTGCTTCTTGGCCTGCTTTTGTTCAAGACCCCATTGGCCTCCAGCTCAGAGAACTGAAAACTGTTGGCTGCAGCATCATGGATCTGCTATGGTGAGGGATGAGGTTTGCTTCCCAACGGGGATGACTTGAGTTTGTAGGCCAGAAAACCTGTGGATGAGCTGGCAGAGGTCGTGGGAGCAAGGACTTCTCCCACTGTGCCCCTGAAGGTGCCTGGAGGGCTGGTGGGCATAAGCTTCCTTGCTTGTAGGCTGCATGGGAGGCCATGGGATGCAGAGGGTCCTTGGGTGGGAAAATATGCCACACACTGCTAATCTCACAGTCTTTCCATAGTTTGGAGATCTGTGTTCCAAGAGGTATCTCTCATGTAAGATTTGCAGAAAGGAGGAGGAGGAAAAGTAGAATACCTTATGTTTTTTTTCATTCTGTTCCTGGCTAGAAGTGGGTTTAATCTTACCATTTCATAACAACATTTGCCATAATATTTATGTCATAACATTTTTCTAGTAGTTGAACCTTATCCAATCCACAAGGTATGCCTTTACAAATTAAAAGATATAAAAGCAGATTAAACAGACAGTCTCTCCAGCTTAAAAAAATACTTTGGCAATATTAAAGCTCAAGAAATCAAAAAAAAGCGTCTTTTTGCCGCTTTCTTGGACAAGTTTCTGTCAGTATCCATGCCCTGCCCTGCAAAATAAATGTATCTGTAATAGTACTGCCAAGAGTTGCTTGTGCAACTCTCCCAGAACAGTACTAGTTCACGCTGATTTACACTCTCTTTGAAAGCACTGAAGGAGAAAACTTGCTTCTATTCAGTTGGTATGAATCAGTATAGCTTCATTGGGGTTTTTTATAGCCACTGCCATCTCTTCCGTAAGGTACCTTAGGCTTAATGATTTTATGGGTTAAGATGTCAAGTCAGTGAAAAATCATGAAATGAAAACAGATTAACAAGGTGTTTTTTATAATCACAGTCATTCTTCTTCCCTTGGTTTCCCCCTTCCCCTTACTCCTACCTTAAATAAGAACTTTGCATTTCATCAAGTTTGTGCTGTAGTTTTGTTACATAGTGTTTACTGGTTCCTGCATGGAACATTTTGGCTACAGACTTTTTTTGAAAACCACATGTATCAGATAAAGCAGCCATCACTTCACTATTCAGCAAAATTACGTGAGAGGATCTGGTTCCTCATCTTGAAAAGCACTGAAGGGCCAAGACAGATAAAAGTGGTCTTGCTGCCTCTCACCCTGCCCTGACTGTCATCTTGTGCTGCTGATCCCATTGGTCCCTAACTGAGGAACTGATTTCTAAGAAGGTCAGATGTTGACAGACCTCTGTATAGCAGGGCCAGGAAACAGAGAGTGAGAGGTAGCAAGTCCTGTGTTTGTACGCTGATGCTGAGGAACCTCACAAGAAAATGGGGGAACTGGAAGTATTGATGCAGGATCTGAAAGCAGATACAACAGAGATAAGAGAAGCGTGGTGGGACAACCATCACAAGAGGGAAATCAAAACAAAGGTAAAAGGAGTGTGAACATTGAACTGGATTGTGAGATGGAGAGAATAAATAAAATAGAACCTGAGTTAAAATCATTTTAGTGGAGGGTGGTAAAGGAGTAAAGCATTAGTGGTGCGGGCATTTTGTTAGCAACCCTATAATCAGACTGGGATGTGGAGAGAGAGTTCTGCAATATTGTTAATATGAGAGATATTTCAGGGAATTATCTGACTTAGAGACCAAAGCTTTGTCGCAACAATGAAAAGGTGGACATGTTTTCAGATGTGAGAGCTGGCAGATTTTCCAAACAGTCACTTGCTCTTCAAAGGTGGCCAGATGGAAAAGTGCTAGAAAACAGCATGGTCAAGTGATCAGGAGCTCATCCCATTTCAGTGAGATAAAAGGATAAGCACTAGACAGGTAGCTACCATCCTCAATTTCAAAAGGATGAGCACTGACCGAGGAGACAGAGTGGCTATGGAGACCCACAATTCAGCCTCACGGTCTGGGAGTGAAAGAGGCTGTTGGATTTCCTTCTCTCGCCAGGGCACAAGCAGGTGCACAAGAGGCAGTGAGTATCACCTAGCTGGGGCTTATCAGGTTTCCTCCATCAGAGGATTCATGTTGGGGAAGGGGATCACTGCAGGCACTCAGCTTCGCTGGTTGCAGATGATGGAAGTCAGTAATCAGATTGTAAACTATGTTAAGTACCTGCAAGAGCAGGGAACTGGACCTGAGACAAAGCAGGTTCCCTGTAGGTCTTCTGTTCATGTTAGACTGCAGTCTCAGCCAGCAAACAATGGGATGCACAAAGCAGCCATCAGAGACAAAAATTGAAAACCACCTGTGGCCTTGCTCTGGAGCACGTCTGCGGGACAGGATACAGGCCTGGCTGCTCAAGGGCAATTGTGATGTCCTCATGAGTGTCCTGGTTTTGGCTGGAATAGAATTAATTTTTCTTCTTTTTAGCTAGAATAGTGCTGTGCTTTGAATTCAGTATGGCATTTGGTATGAGAAGAATGTTGATAATACACTCATGTTTTCAGTTGTTGCTAAGAGACCAAGAACTTTCCGACTCCTCATGTCCTTCCCATGTCCAGGTAAACAAGAAGCTGGGAGGGAGCAGAGCCAGAGCAACAGACCCAAATTGGCCAACGGAATATTCCATATCATATAATGACATGCTCAGGACATATATGAGGATTGGCCAGTGCGGTGGTTTAGTCCCTGCCGGGGTCTGAGACCATGCGGCCGCTGCCCCTCCCCCACAAAGGGAGTGAAATACAAAGCCCCAGGGCTGAGATAAGGAGAGGTTTAATACAACAGTGCGACAGCAACAAAACAAACAACAACAATAACAATAACAGTAACAGTAATAACAATGAACAGAGCAAGAAGTATACTGATACAGCAGTGAGAGCAGAGCGATCTCAAAACACACGCACTGATTCTCCCGCGCTTGGGCGCCAGGAGGTGATGTCAGCATGGTATTGAATAACCCGGCTAGAGCTTCCCCCCACTGCTGGGGAAACTTAACCCTATCCTAGCTAAACCAGGACAGCCAGGAAGTTTGCTCTCTTGCGTCTGGGATTGTGGTTTCAGGATCTTCTCTGGGATTGCTAGCCAGGAACAGGCTGGGCATCAGTCAGTTGGTGGTGAGCAATTGCACTGGCATTACCCATTTGTATTTTCTATTATTATTATATTACCATCCTTATTATTTCAATTATTAAACTGTTTTTATCTCAACCTACGAGTCTCCCTTTACTCCTCCAATTAACTTCCTCTTCCTCCAGGCTGGGGAGGGTGAGTGAGTGGCTGCATGATGTTTGGCTGTCAGCTGGGTTGCAACCACAACAATGAGGATAGACCGGGGCATCCTACCTCTTCTCTATGTAAATCAGGAGGTTGCCTGCCTGCTTGCCTTTATTCCCCTTTAAGACATTGTGCTTTTTTCTTTCATAGCACTCATACCTTTAGGTAACTCACACAAATTGAAGGTGGATGGCAAGGGTTAGTCAGAGTCTGGGGACTTTTTCAGCAAGTGACAAGGCAGGTTGCTACTTGAAGAAGAGGAGCTTCCAATAAATGTCTGTTGATATTGTCCCCCTACACACGCACATCTGTATATGTATATACATGACATCATGTACATATATATACACACATACATATATGTATATGTGTGTGTATACACACATACATATACGCACTTACATATAAAAGGCATGTGCTGCTGCTCAGCCACAGCTCATTTCTCCTATAGATCATCTATCCTCCTCACATGAATGAAAATATGGTATTCTCTGTTGCTACTCTCTTGCTTAAAAAAAAAAAAAAAATCAAAACTAAAAGGCCTGTGTTTTCATGTTCATAAAAAGGAAGTATATGCTGACACCTCACAAAGCATAAATACAGTGGTTTCATTTTTCATTCCTTCTTGTTCTTTGTGTTAAAATCAAACTGGAATTTCCTTCCTCTCCCAGCACTGGTCTCTCACAGGATACAGCAAGTTCTGTAGAATCACATAAATTTCCACAAGACAGCCTGGGCATTTGAAGCAAGTAAGTGAGACAGAGCAAATGAGACTAGCTGAGGTTAGGGCAGGAGTAGGCACCACATTCACTTCCATTTTTTAATAACCGTGACTGTGCAGTATAGTACTTGGTACCTGAAACCCTTACATAGCTCTTCAATTTAGTGACTGTTTAAAAAAGACCAAAAAAGTGCAACTAAGTATTTAGATTAAGTTAAAAATTAATGTTTTTATCACAAAGCCGTAGTACGTTGCTTTTGGTCTGGTAAATCCAATCCTGTTTGCACAGGATGAAGAACTGGTGTTTTTCACTCATGGTTTTATTCACAAAAATGTGTCTTTTCTTACGTCTTTTCTACTCTCTCCCTTGCTAAAGTACCAGTCCCATTAGCCTTTACTCCCTGGACAGACTACTAAATTTCATTATCCTCTGTTTTGGCAACTGCAATGACATGTGACACATTCTCCTGTTCTCCTCTCAATCATTCACACTGCAAATGCCCTGAGAGACATCCCTTTACCAACTTTGTGACCCTCCCTTGTCTTCCCTTCCTCCAAAGCATCCATCATACAGGTCTCCTCTCTCTCCCATCGTATGACTTGGCCTTGGCATCCCTGACCCTTCTCAGGTGCCTGGTGGCCTGAGACTTTGTCACTCAATCAGGCCATACTGAAAGGGTTTTTCCAGAAAACACCTCTGAGTTTGCTTTTCCACTACCTGTAATGTGTATCTCAAAGTGTTTCTTGTAAATGCTACTAAACCACAATATTTGGCAGAAATCCTTCATTCAGACGGTGCTTAAATCTTGTCTCTGCTATAATGCCTACAAAACAACCAGCCACCACAGGGGTGCTTTCACAGCTTGTTTTAGGTGGCATTACTTCCACCCGTGTGCTTCTCCGACATTGCCAGACCCACCTGTTCTCGCATCCTAGAGATCACCTGAGATGAAGTTCACTGTGGATATGCATGTGTGTGCACAGCCTGAGGGATGCATCTAGGGATATGTTTTAAGCTTGGAGTCAGAACAGGTAGTGGCGATGCAGAACAGGGCAGCCACTATCAAATTCTTGCAGCTTTACCAGTGTCCCGACTATGTGCAGTAGTCAGCAGGCTGCAGTAAGGTAAGTGTCTCTAACTGTCTGTCCACAGTGCATTGTGGAAAATATATTTTTATATTTTTTCCTAGGGAGGAAGGTGTGGCAAGGCACATGAAACACCGTTGGCACACAACTGCTTAACCTGCACTCTCACAGCTAAAGCAGGGCAACCCAAGTGAAAGCAAAGTCTACACAAAGAGCTTGTACACCTTGCTTGGACAGCATGAGACTACAGCTAAAATCAAGGCAAGAGAGTTGTGTTTGTGGTCAGAGAACACTTGAGGAAAGAATGAAGTAAGGAGCCAAAGCTATCTGTGTTGTGAGGCAAATGTTTGGAGTCACAGTGCCGTATCATTCCTTGACCCACCTTCTCTATGCTGCCCTGCAGAGCACTGCAGTAATTGCACTGCCCAAGAAAGGTCACAGTTTTCTTGCTCAGAATGTCCATTTCATATCTAGTGTCTTTTGTGGTGACAAAGAGCAGTGTTTCTGCAGGCTTCCCTGATCTCTGCTTCTGTAGGGCTGGGTAAGAAAGGAACAGACTACGTCAGGGCTGGGGAATGTGTAAACTCTGCCAGGACAAGCCTTGCTTTAATGACTGTTAGCAGGCTGCTCTTCTCTCCAAGAGATGACATGAGATTTGTTACAGGACACATTAGATAGGATACTTTTTTTTTTCCTGGGTCAGTGTAAGAGCATATAGATTTAGGCAGGGGAAAAGAGTTAATGGCATTTTGACAGATTTGCTACCATATTTAGTGAGCAGCATAAAGAACAGAGATCTGTATTAGTCAATTTCTAATGGAGATTTTAAAAGAGGAACATCTTCACCCATGTAATACGTCATTTGACAAAAATGGGCTATCCAGAAAACTACAAACATAACTACTCTTAGTCTTCTACCTTCTGATTGCTGAGAGCAATACCAGTTTCACCATTATTCAAATACTAAGGATTTGAAAGGTTTGAAGGTAAACTCAAGTCATCATTTTTACTTTTTCCAGCGCATTAAGACAAATACCAAAACCTGAGACTAAGTCTCAACAAAAAACAAGAGTATGGTAAGGAAAATGTCAGAGAATGATCTTGCTTTCTGCTATAGCATGTGATCTTTTGGCTGTTTTTTCTGCCTACAGCTGAAAATATGCCCTGTAAACCCCTTAACAGCATCAGAACCTCTGGGATGTTGCCACAAGTTGCCCATGTCTGGGTTTGAGAGGGCAGAGACCCTTACAGCAAGAATATGGCAATTCTCCTTTCTTTCCTCTCCCAGCATTAATTCTTTTTTAGTCCCTTCATTTCTCTTTCTTAATTCTTTTCCTTCTGCACTTCATGACCACCAGCAAACTCTGTTTCAGGAGGCTTGATGTGCTGGTGGTTTTCTCACTACCATCCCTTTGCTACCCCACAAAATCTTGTCTTGTGCTTCTCTGCAAAATAAATATGCACTTGTCAGTGAGGAAATGGTATGGAAAAGAATTAGCTACTGAAACTTGCGCTCTGAAATGTTGTCTTCTGGCTGTAAGCAAGTTGGCTGAGGAGGTAGTATCCTCAGCCACCTATGGCACCCTAGAAATGGGACCACTTCTGTGGACATCTTCCAGGTCCCTGCTGTGTGGGCTAAGCATGCAGCACTCACTATTCACTCTCGCTTAAAAAAGAAAAAAGTTGTGAGAGCAGCTCTTTCCCAGCTCAGTTCTGAGGGCTCAATTCCTGCAGTTAACAAACCATCAGCAGATCAAGGTGCCCAAGGAAGGGTGCAGGTGGACCATTTAAGGTAGTTCAGTCTGGGCTTGTCCCCAGGGGCAGCCATGGCTGAAGTGTGTAGATCGTGGAAGGAGGGTCTTGAGAAATAGACTTACCTGCAAAAACCTGGGGAAGAGATGGCTTTTATCAATGCCAATGAGGATGTGTAGGATCTCCAATACAGATAACAACTGGCAAAGGCGCATTACAAGTCCTATGGAGTAAAATGTGTCGGCCAATGAATCTACAGACAAAAAGAAGATGAAAATTAGAGGCTGGTTATACAGTAAAAGCCTGGACGAACTACTGGGTTTGCTCTTGCCCTGTCACCACTGGAGATGACAAAAAATGAAATTCACACAGCACCAAACTTTTGGGTAGCAGAAGCAAAGCTTTGGGGAGGAGGCAGTCCATTCTCTGTGTGTGGCTCTGACACAGAGGCAGGAAGCTGAGAAAAGAATGGGATCCCCTGTACTTGATGCACTGGCAAACATTGTGCAGGATGTGTTGGTTTAGAGAACTACTTTAGGATATTTCTGAATATGTAGACATGTTGAGGAAAAGTATGAGGAATGTCTAAACATGAGGAGATGTTGAGTTCCTGCCTGTATCTGTACCCATGGCACTTCCTAAAACAAGCAGACCACAAAGTAGGTCTTTTATGTACCTGCAACTGTCCACCATTATAAATAATTTTAAATTTCCAGCAACTAGTTTTCTGGTTTTGTGCCTTAACCCCAGGCAATGGAAAGACAAATATGTTGCACAGAGTCGTGCACAATAACCACAAAGATACTCCCTCCTAGTGGCTTCAATAGGATTAATATTCACCATAATGACTGGACCTAGACACATTTAGGTCAGTGTCTAAGTCAAATGTTACTAGTATGCTGCTGAATATCAAAGCTCATTAGCAAAACAGGAGCTTCATTCCTGATGTGATACAGGCAGAATGTAGGTACTAGTAGTTTGTTCATCCTTTTTAATGGCTAAAACAATGTTTTTCTAATTGAAATTACAGCCCCTGGTATTGGACATACACCTATTCAGAATCCTAACTTTATATCTAATTTGATGTTTCTGTGGCCACTGCCTCTTAAAATGTTTAAGGAAAACACAGAAGGAATCCTACCTTTTCCAAATGACATGAACCTGATGATCATATTTGTAAATATCCAGGAATGTCCACAGAATTGCATTAAGTCATACACAAAGAGGTAGGTATTCATGGTGAAGCTGTGGAGGTGAAAATGATAAAGCAAACTGTATGACTTACTACAACATTCAAGCTTTCTAACCTGTAGAAATCGCACCCTCTTCGGACATGTTAGTATATCAAAGGAAAACAGCTGAAATGTAAACAGATCAGTGAAAACTCTCCATGTCTGTCAGTTGTCACAGAGGAGTACTCTCCCTAATGGATCAAAGGCTCCCTTTGTTGGTATACCTAGGTTATGCCCCCCAACATTTTCTGAGTTTCTACCAGTGATGAGGGTGATCTGTGGTCATACAGTGAAACTTGTGCCTCCAGAGGAAAAAGTAACTAAACAAAGACAACACTCCACTGAGTGCTGGATTCAAGCCTCAGCCCCTTGGCTTGACTCTGCTTTGACAGTGCGACCAGACTCAAGGAACTGCTGGGGTCGCACCCACCACAGCGCTGCTGAGGACCTTGCACTCTCGCAGACACCAGCGTTGGGGTTTCTGCATCTGAGTGAGGTTTATCCTGTTCCTCCCAGAAGACGTGCCTCTTGTATACACTCAAGACAGCTTAGAGTACAATACAAATAACTTGCAGTGTCTCCAGCAGACAGCATAGTTGTAAATAAGTAGGTGAAGAAATAGAAAAGAAAGCCGCATTTCAATCTGCTTTTATTTGATGCAGTCCAAAGGATATGTCTTTCCCTTTTTTAACCAACTTGCTCCACAGGTTTTCCAGGTAAACATCAAACTAGGGTCTTTGTCTTTCTGCACAGCCTGTGTTTCAAGTTGCATTTAATAAAGTGAATCTTCTCCTGTTGGAGCAGACTAACTTTTGTAACTAACCTAATTTTCATAGGTAATCTGACTTTTTGCAAAACTTCATAGGCTCTGGAGATACTTAATTTCCCTTTCCCATAAATGTATTTTCTTCTGACTTACCGCAGAGAGAGAAGCTTACCTGTCCTCCAGCTATGAAAAGGACTGTCTAGCTCTTTGGGAAATCAACTGGTTAATTTTGTACTAGAATTTATCTCCTGTGTTTGACCAATTAATTTCCTGTCCCAATAAGTAGTAAGATCTCTTTAAGTTGCCCCTTGATCCAGTGTGTTGATGTGGTACGTCTCTGACATCAAACTTTATTTGTATCTGTACATTAACAAACACGGTGAATTTCTGTGTTTAGAGATATCTAAATATGATAAATGCATATACTTCATTCCCAGCGTTGGACCAAGACCATAAAAAACAAGAAACACTTCTGTAAATTGATCTAGATAAACTGATCTTCTAAATTTTTAACCAACATGTATCCTAAGGAGGTCATAGAAATTTACTTTCTTCCTCTCTTACTGTTATGCAGGATTGCTGCTACTCATATCATCACTTCTATAAGCACAGAAAGATTCATTGGCATAATTTACTTCTCAAGAGCCGTCAGTGCCCTTTGATACGATGAAAATAAAACATATGAGGACCCAGACGAATGTATTCCATAAACACTCCTTTTGTGAAAAATATGATTCTACTGAAGCAGACTAAAGTCCAGTGAGCTCTGTAAATATTCACCCAAAAGCCCATCTGCCTTATTACTTAATGACACTTTGTTCTCTCTCATGGTAAGAAAACAGATGGGACACTGTACCTTACAAAAAGGCAAAAAATTAAGAACATTTTACCGATTTAAGAAACAGCCTTATTACTGGATGGATAGGAATTACCATAACAGGTATGAAAGTTACAGAAACAGTTATAAAAATCTTGAGGCTTTCTGGTCAGCATGTTCACCAGTCTGATGGTCTGATACTGCCATGTGGGCTTTGCACAGGATGCAATATGAGCATAAGGTTTCTCTCCTCTTCTGAAGTTTAGTTGGCTACATCTGTCTCTCATCCTCAGAACTTGTCTTTCAGTGATGTGGGATTATTTTCTGAACTCTGCCTCCATTGGTTGGCTAGAAAATTGTTGTCTTCACGCTCTTAAACTGCTTAATCCTGGCTAAACAGGGCATAACCAAGAGGATGTTTGTAAACGCAGCTTCACACTAGTGTTTTGGCAATGTGGCAGCCCTTGCATGTTAGAACTCATCATCTATAAAATGTGCTGGCAACTACTGAAATGTATACATACTGTTGGCATTTATGAAGAGCCCTGTATTCCCAAAGTGTAGAGATGTGCTGGCAGGCAGTGTGCCGGTGTTACCTGGAAGACAAATTCTGGCCCCAGAGCTGCGAGCAGCACAGCTCCCTCGCTCGGTGATGCTCTCCACTGCGTGAAGGAACAGCCCTGATCTCAAAATGGGGTTTCATCCTACCATGTTAATCCCTGCAAAAAAGGTACCTAAGACCAAACAAATGCCTTTGTCAGAAGTGAAGAACTCCGCAGAGGATAAAAGGTGATGTCCGTGTAACCAAAGGAAACTGAAATGTAACTGTTCTCTAAGGTCTTTCTCATCCAAAGGCTGATCTCTTTACTTAAAGAACCAGAAACAGACTGAGGATAACCCATTTCATTGTCTTCACAGTTTTGTGTCACAACACAAAATTCAGTCCTCTGCTTCTATTTGAAAGGTCACTGGCAGAAGAGATGGGCTTTAATTAGATTTCCTGCTCCCCTTGGTTCACAGCAGGTATCATTCCACATTCACCTCACAAAGCCTGCTTCTGCAAGCACCCTTGCAGACAAAACACTGACTAGCAATCCAACAGGTAGCTGTTTAGTTCCTGACTTGCTGTCTGATCTTACAAACCTCACTTAGCCTCCCTGGTGCCTGATTTGTAAAATGGTCTTTCTGCTTCATTTATTGCTTGTAGTGTGATGTGCTTTAACACTTTCAAGTTGCTTTCATTTGAAGGCACTGGGGGAGCACTGCACATTTCAGCAGTCTGCCTGCATTGACGACAGGAGAAAGAAACAGAAATGGGTCTTGCAGGAGAGAGACCCAGAAGGCTGGACTTGCTCTCAGCTGTTTTAGTAGTCAGTTCCATGTTACTGATTTTTCCACGTGGCTGATTTTATATCAAATACATTGAAATGCCAGGGAAGCATTCATCATATATAGGGCCAGCCTTGCTTAGTGGAAAGCTTTACCTGCTTTCTGTCTGGGCAAAAAGCCTAGGAAACTAGACAAAACCATAAGACCACCCAGAACTAGCACACACAGCAGCATGGTCCCAAACATCCTCTTTTCTATTCACCAGCAGAGATTTTACCAGTGACAGTTTTAGCTTGCAAAACCTGATATATTTCCACAGGCAGAAAGATCACATAATGGTTGCATTTTTATTATTTTAGGTCTTCAGCGTCTCTGTGGTAGCTATCATCTGAGGTAAGTATGGAGGTAGGTGCCCTCAGTGTCTGAAGGGTGGTCAGGACCATGTCCCCCTTGAGCTAAGGTGACAGCACAGCAGTGGCACCCAGCTCAGGGCAGCCCTTGCCTTGGCTAGGTGTCCCTTGCAAGGTGCCAGGATGAAGCCCACACTCAGGACCCTTTCAGGGGGGGTCCCACCCAGGCCTGCATGAACTGAGCCCTTCCATACCTTTGGAGCTTTGGCACTCTGCTGCGTTCCTGTGCACCCATACTGGCTGGCCACACATGAGGAAGCAACTCTTTCATGGAAACCAGAGAGAGATGTTCCTTTTTTTTTTTGTCCCCCCCCACCCCCCCCCCCCGCAGGAAAGGTCTGCTAGAAAAGCCCCTCTGCTAACACAGTTTCATTTTAAGTCATGCTGGTCTGAACTTCTACCCCTTCCCCCTCCCACCGCCATGACAAGCAGCAAGCGCTATAGCTCAGAAGAAAGCTGCTGAGAACCAGGACAAAAGATGTACTTTTCTCTCACAGGCACATCCCACCCCAGGTTTTTTTCCCCTTCCTTTTCACATTTGAGTAGTCTAGGTGACCTGCACTCAAGAGATATTACCTGTTGCAGGGGTCGGATTGCTGCTGCTGCTCCTGATCTTTCTCCTTTTTTCTCTCTACAGCTGCAACAGCTGTTTGTTAGGAGATCACCCCTCCTCTTTCCTCTTCCCCCACCCCATGACGTCACCGTATGTAGCACTAAGCAGGAACAACACTGCACTTCCCGAGAAAGGAGTTTCTAACCCCAAATATCTCCATTTGCCCTGCAGCTCACCCAGCCTAGCCTAGCCTAACCTAACCTAACCTAACCTAACCTTAATTGGTTTCTTGCTGTTGTACCAGTAAGCTAGTCTGTAAATCCCGTTAACTTTGTCTCTTAACCCAGAGCAATATTTTGAAAAACTACTGAAGAGAAGAAATGCAAAATTAAAAATTTGTTCTTCTTTTCTGTTTAAATCATCAGCACTATAACAATGCTAACAACACTATCAAATGATAAGGAAGGCTGGGACCATAGCATAAAGGGAGCACTTTAAATTACTTCAGATAGAGGAAAGAGGTTTCCACTTCTTATCTAGAAATGTCTATTTATTCATGCCCTTGTGAAATATGGGCACTACTGGCAGAGGAAATGTATGTGTGCATCCTAGTTTACTTCTACCCTTAAGTATCTGGGATATCTCGGCATAAATCAGATGAAGAAGAATGTCATAACATGTTTATAAAATCCCTTCTGCCAATAAATAATTTTTCCCACTGGCACTCATATTGACAGCACATCCCATCCTACAAAGAGTTTTGAAATTTGATGTTATGTCTGAAGAAGTCCCCAAGGACGTAATCAGCATAGGATGTTATGTGTAAGTACAAAAAGTCTGGGGAATAAAATGTGCCTTACTGGGTCTCATCCCTGCTGCAAGTGACACTGAGCTCCTGGCAAGACCATCTCCACTCCCTGTGGTGTCCTGGAGAGGTGAGAAATGCCTCCCTGGCAAGCGCGTGATTTCCTGGCAAACACAGTGTGACACCATGTTTTTCCTGGTTATGTCTCCCATCTGGGATGTTAGCAGAAAGGTCATGCAGTTGTGCCTGGCTCTCCTGCTGGTGTGGCAGCTCACATCTACTGCTCAAGAATCATCATCTTCTTCTAGGCTAAAGAATGCATTTCTTTTCCAGGAGGAAATAATGAATTAGTGTTAAATAAAGGGTTAAGCAATTAAACTAGTGGCTATTGCAAGGCTCGGCCCACAGCTCTTGCAAAACAGCTCCCACACTGCCTGCATGCTTCTGGGAGGACAACTGGTGTGACTAATACTGCCAGAAGTTGATCTCACGACTGTAGCAAGATCCAGCAGAAGGAAGAACAGCTCTTTTCAAACGTCAGGCAAATACGTAAAAGCAACAAAAGCTCACTTAGCTTTGTGATGTGCAAAATCCCTCTTGTGTGCAGCTGCCAAGTTAAAAGCTCCCACAGATGACAAGGGCACCCACAAGAGCTTGTGAGCTGGATAGCAGTTCCCTTCCATGGTGCTGCCCACCCTCATGGCACTGCCTGGGAGGCAGGGGGGGCAGCTGGGGGGCAGCTGGGGCAGCCCTGGCAGCCTGCATGCTGTGGCATGGGGCTCTGCCCCATGCTGGGGCCCCAAACCAGCCAGTGCTACTCTGCCCCAGGCAGGACTTTACAGCAAAACAACCAGTGCTGAGGAGGTGGTGGCCACCACAGACGCATGTTGAGGGCTTTCCTTTGACAGCAGCCTGATCAGGTGGATGCCCATTGCTTGCTGGAAAAAAAAATCTCCTGGTGTGATGGCATGTGAAAGGAGTGATGCTGTCCTCTGAAAGAAATGATGTTGGTGTGCTCCAAGCCTGCCCTGTGAGGAGAAACAAGGCGTTGTGAGGCACAATGACTAGAAAATTTACTTCAAAGGTGTATTTCTGACATGAACTATAATGCCATTATAAATACACCCATTTGAGTGGCAATGCACTGCAGCAGTGGAGCCAAGGTACAGGGCTCATAAATCTACCAGTACATGGATGTTCAAATTCTGCTTTGGGAGATGTAGAATGCAATTCAGTCATTGGGTTGTAGTAGATTTGGCCAATCAGACCTCATGCTAGCCCTTAGGATCTGTTTTTCACAAGAAAAATCCTTCTCTGAAATACATGGTTTTTTCTGTGTACAGCTTGTAGTTGAAAACGCATTTAAGGTCCTTCAGTTGTGCAATTTGTAGTGGTATTTTTGTAGTGTGATTCCCTAACGGTATAAGAAAGGAAGATCAGTTATAAGAGGTAACAGCTTTTATTAGACTAGATGGAAGTGGGAACACTTCCAGGCACACAGGGTTTGGAGAGAGGCTTCTATGCTTAAAACATTTAACAATTCTGTAAGCTGCAAAGACATTCAGATGAAAGCAAATATTAAATTACACTATCAGAACATGTTAGCTGAATATGGGAAAATTAGGATAAGTCATGGAAAAAAACTATCTTTTATTTTTGGAAAATAAACTTCACTCCAGCTACTTCTCTTGCAGACAGACTTGTCTAGAAACTACTTAACCAGCATCAAAAAATTACTTGTATATAACTGCTGGCATCTCTTAGAACAAGTTTCATGACTGTGCAGCACACATTCAGCCTGAATCTCCTGGATTTCTTAAAATCTAAACAGATTGTAACGACATTTTGTTTCCCTGTGTCCTGAGGTGGGAAAAACGGGTTGTGTGTGGGTACAGTGTTTGTGTCAGGAACCACTGGAAGGGGGTGCTTTATGCACAAAGTTAACAGCAGTCCTGAAATTTATCCAGTGATATGGAAGGAATCTCATTCCCTTCAAACAGGAAACATCACCAGGATAAAACATCTGCTCCTTTTATGTATAGCTTTTGTTTCCAAATCCTTGCTGTAAAAGCAATATGCAGATGTGTTTTAAGAAGAGAAACCATGTGCCTTAAAATTAATTTTCAATGTTCCTAGCTGTTAATTTTATGTCTTCTTTCCTTCATGATTAAATATTTTGGCTACCTGAATTGAAGCCTATGTTCTGGCCAGCAGATTACACTAGTTTAAGCATTGCTAAATCACAGCCCTTAAACATGTGCTTAATTGGAAGCACACACTCCAGTGCTATTCATTTCAGTTAGAGTAAATCCTGGGCTGTCTGGGTGCCGTGGAGCTATGTGGTGCAGTACTGGACACTCATAGTTCTCACTAGCAGGCAGAGTATTTGCCCAGTGCTGGTTGCTGTTTAGGTTGTCTGATCAAGGCTGCCAGTGAGGAAAGGAAGGCTGTGCAGAGGCAGCAGAGGAACCAAAGTCATCTCCACGTTGCAGGCAAGTAACAGGGGGAAGTGTCAGTGCTTTTGTCTGTGCTCTCAAACTGGGTAAAAGGGAAGCAGCAGCCATGCCAGCTTCATGCCTCTCACACGCTGGCAATTTTGTAAATTCAGCAGAGACCCTGGCTTTGAAAACAGGTCCTGCCTCACCGGAGCTGACTTGCTGGTGTCATCCAACAGAGTAAGGTGCACCAAAGTCTTGGCTGCTTTAGGATGAAGAAAGGCGTCCCAGGTGAGCAAGCATTGTGCCACAGGGGTCCACCAAACAGATACAGAGCTGGCAGGATTTTTAGCTTTACAGTTTAATCAGGTGAAAAAATGATGAAATTTGGAAATGCTTTTGGAGAAAAAAAAAAATCTCAGCCAGTCTGTTTGGCTTTGGTCATCTGAGAGTGATCTTTTGCATTTACCGTCTTTCAGGACAGTTCAGCTCCACTGCAGGCAGGGTTATTTCAGAAAAAGCAGACTGGTCACCTTTCCTTGCCACTGCCCTGCAGCTGAAGCAGAGCAAGAGGAAGGACAAGGGAAGCCAGACAAGAGCCTCCTGGCAGCTCCTGTCCATACCTCCCAAAATGTCGCTTGGATGAGATGTGACAGGCTTACCCTCCTTACTTGTCAGTTCCTGGGAGTCTTTGAGGGAGTAGGTCATCTGGCCTCTAGACTGACCTTTCTACTTGCAACCAGCCCTACAACTCTGTAGGAATATGTTGGTTTTCGGGAATTCATTATTTCCAAGCATTGATCTCCCAGATTACAAGATATTGCCCCAATACTTGAGTGGAGGTAATCAACAGAAGACTACTGACTATGTTCTCAGCATAGGATAAAAATGCAAACCATGCGTTTCTGTAATACACCTTAATCCTGTTTTTCATAAAACTATTTCTACAGGGAAGCAACTTATTTTTGTGATGCAAATGATGGCTTCTTTTTAGGCTGATTATTATAACCTGGTTTTACTGTTTTTAAAGAATCGGAATCTGCATATTCAGGGACAATATAGTCTATTTCTTTAGGGTAACAATTTTTTACAATTTAATTTTCTTACAGGGAGCTTTGTAAATAGCATCACTCATTTTACATTTTTTTTTTTAAAAAAAAACCCTTTATCCTTTGGTAGAACTTCCTGTCCTTCCTTCTCATTCCCAACCAGCCTCTTTTCAGCAGAGTGGAAAATTCACTGGTTTTGCTAGGGAGGCAGGGAAAGGATTAACTAAATATCAAAGACATACGCAGTTCTGAAATGAGTCTTCTACAGGCTCTGTGCTCACAGTTCACTGCACTCAGTTTCATTGCTGGATGAGACCCATGGGCCCATCAAATATGCCACTACAATAATAAGGAGGAATTACTGCTTGATGGGCTGGGAGATTTCCCTTTTTTTTTTTCTTTAGTGTTAGCCATTACCAAGTCACTCATAACAGAAGTTGTGATAATAGCTTCTGACATTTTCCACGTTTAAGTTACCCTGCTATGAGGAACTGGGAAAGAGAGGGAGATGTGCCCTATTTTTCTCGAAAAAGAAAAAGAAAAAGAAAAGAAAAAGAGAAAAAGAAAAGAAAAAAAGAAAAAGAAAGAAAAAAAAAGAAAAAGAAAAAGAAAAAGAAAAAGAAAAAGAAAAAGAAAAAGAAAAAGAAAAAGAAAAAGAAAAAGAAAAAGAAAAAGAAAAAGAAAAAGAAAGGTTTAGTAACTTGAAATACTTTTAGTCACCAGTAATCACATTCAGCACAAATCCTTTTTAAATACATTTGAGTAGCTGTGACAGGATTTTAACTCTTGTCCCAAGGACAACAGCATGAGTTCTTCTACAAGCAACAGGAGCTTATTTTTAACTATTAAAAAATTCTAATCACAAGATCTATTACAGCCAATGTGAGCTTTTCCCAATAAGTGGAGACCAGAAATGAGTCCACCTCAAACCCAAAGAGACTTGAGAGAAAGTGTATCAATTGCTTAAAGAGAGACCAATGTTTTTAAAAATATTTGAAGTCAAACAAACAGACGCTTTTTTTTTTTTTTTTTAAGAAAAGCCTTCTGTTTTATATAAATATGTCTGTCAAGATATTTCCTTTCTGGAAAAATAAACCGTAACACACAGTACTGAAGCTAAGTCCAGAGGAAGTTGTGTATGTTCTGGCCTACCAAGATAAAAAACTTGAGGAATACAGCCAACAGTAAGAGTTACAGTGAGTAGGCATGGTGGTAACTGGTGTGCAGGGGGCAGTATGCTATTTGAAATCTCAGTATTTAATCTCCTTAATGTGGATTTTGACTTTGCAAATGCATTACCATGTTTTAACAGTTATTTTGTAGAGGGGAGTGTTAATGTGTTTACTTTCATACTTTCAAAAGCAGATTATATTATTTGCTTTGAAGATTGAATTCTTCGTTGCTGAAGGTAATGTGGTTTTAGGATCCTAATTGCAAACCCTTGGGCTCAGGAAGATTGGTCTTAGAAAACTGATCAACCTTGCAGCCTCTTGTGGAGAGATCTGAGGTAGTACATGAATGTCTGTGTGCTCATCTACCCATCACTTACCATTGCTTCACCCTTAGCCCCCCCTGAAATTAAAACAGATGGTTGCCAGTTCATGTGAGCTGGGGATTTCAGTTTTGATGTTGTACAGAGAGAACAGGGATTCCTCCAGGACACAACTAATGAAGGGCCTAAATTGCATTTGGAAGCAAGGTGGGCTTGGCAGTGCGTTTCTGCAGTGGGGAGGCCCCACGACAGCACTGCAGCTGCCCTCTGGGTTGCAGAATAGGCTGTGGCACTGGCATGTCTGCAGGCTGAGAAGAAAGATTGTCCTCACTTCCCCTGCCAGAGTTTGCTCCTCTAGGAACCCTCAGCACTGAAAAAGCCCTTGCACCATACCAGGATTTCTTGATGTCAGTAGCACTGTGGGAAGCACTGATCTAAATGCCCCATCCTTGCCTATATGAGGATTAGTAGGAATATTTTTTGATATTTAAAAGCACAGTCATCTTATTGGAAAGTATCAAAGAAAGTTCCATTGTTGAACCTGCATTATTCACCTTTTTTTGCTTTGCATTAAATTTCTAAAGCAAAGTAAATTCATTCTACTAGTCAAAACTGAGAGCTGATACTTTCTTTTAAGATTTATTCTGTGTCATTGTCACCCTCACTTCTTGGTTTCCCCTCTGGTCGCTCCCTGGAAGGACCCAGTGTTCCTCCACACCAGGGAGGGGGTAAACAGTTTAGGGCTGCCCCTGACAAAGGGCAGGCTGAGTTGGAAGGGGTGAGGGCTAGCGGGATGTAGCAGTCCATGGGCACTGTCTCCCTGTGAGCAGTTCTTGATCCCTTCTCCAGCCCACACCCTTCAACCCTGGTGTCGGTCTGCCTGCTCCACCACAGCCACCACTGCAGCTTCCCTGTGGCTGCTCTGAAGGAGTTCACAGCTGTCCATCCTAGCAATAAGGGCTCATCCTGGATGATTATTTGGGGAGTTATTTCCACAAGCTTTTGTCCTGCTCTGCTTTGTTTTTTTCCTCTGCTTTGGGTTTGCCCCACCCCAGTCTAAAAAGAAAGTAAAGCCAGAGCTGACGGAACAGCCCAAACCCATGGAAGAATTGCTCTGGACAGCTGTAGTTGACTGTGACTTGTGAATAATTTTTTCCAGAGTAAAGCCTGGAGTAAGCATTCTGCAGTTCTGCTGTAGCTATTCTGAGGTTTCATGTGGGATACAAGACATTCAACCCCAATCCCATAAATCCACTCCAGAAAACAGACTCTGCATAGATGAAACTGTATCACTTTTAGTGCAGTTTCCCAAAAAGTGCAGCACAGCACGTGCAAACAAAGTGCTATGAGACTAGCTGTGAGAACAACCACAACTGTGACTTGGACCAGTGCTGCACAGCACTGCTGTATGAGTCTTACGAGAAAATTTATGAAACATTTGGCCTACAGTCAATTCCATCTTGGAAGGATTTTGTTTCATCTATGTTAAATTTTCAGCTGGGATTTGAGACTTCACATTCACTATTTTATTCATTTCCATTTGAAAATAATGTATTTTAAAAACTACATTTTGCTACATTTTTTTAACTTCTAGAAAAATAATAACTGGAAGAAATACCAGAGGGTTTCAGTTAGCCAGGGGTATAATATGCAGCTGACCTGGTAATAGATGGTGATGAAATACAGATTGCACCAAAATGTTACAATAGCAGGGAGAAGAGAGAGGATCTTCTGACTCTTCAGCTTTCTTCCTTTACCTTAAAGACACTTTAACTTTCTTTAAATAGTAAGAATAAAACAAACATATATCAGTTTGCTATTTTCTTTTTCCTTTTTATTTGTTGAGCAACTACATCTGTTCCAGGCTCTCCATCTTTAAATGGGTCTTCTACACATTGTCACAGTACATATAATTTCTATTCTCTCACAGCTGGTCAAAAAGTAATTGAAATCAAATGCTCGTTTATGAGTTCCTGTCCATCATCTCTGAGATCTTTCTTTCAATAGTTGTTCTTTTTTCTTTCAATTCCCTCCTGTGAACCCAACAGCAGTTTATTGATAAGCAACATGTTCATAAAGAGCTGAAACACTGTCTTGCCAAAATACATGTACATTCACCTACAATTCTTACACTTGTCTATAATCTCACTTTGCCCTCTAGTGCCCATTCTGTTTTTTTCCTGCACTGCAAAGTACCCTGTTGACTGAAATATGTCAAAACATATTTTTATTTGGCAATGAGATTTTAAAGGACAGTTTTGAATGAAAAGGAAAACTTTATGGTATGAGAGTTTCTGAACAATTAGTGGACCATGAATTAACATATTCCCACTGCAGGCAAGTGAGGTGATAAAAACTGGGATCCTTTGTGAGAGCAGCTGAAAATATTTCATGCTATTTCCAAGTTTCAGTAAAGATGAGGCCATTTCAATAACAGTTTACTGCATTACAGAAACCACCTAGGATATCAGAACCAGAAAGGTAAGTAGGCTGAATGTCCTTTTATTGTACAGGCTTGAAGAAGTGCAAAAACTAAACAAGCAGCAGAAATAAGTAAGATTTGAAACAGTCTCGCAGTGGGGCCATTTCAAGTGCTGCTAGTTACAAAGCCCAAGAAATACACATTTTGCTGTAACATTTGTGGTGGGGTGTCACCAGGCAGAAAATGGCTCTGATCGTTTCTTTGCTCTTTTTCTGTTGCTCTGGATCACGGGGAAGTTCCTAGCTGGTTTCATCTCTGGTATTTCAGCTTCAGACCTGATACCCATGTCTCTTGTCACTTCTTTAGCTTGCGTCCATGAGTGGTAGACAGGAGAGTATGTACACCCTGCAAAGAGACCTGTGTCATAGATATGGTACCTGAGATCTGGTATACCATTGCTGTTGTTCTTACCAGTAATTTTTTTCATTTAGATGTACCTTTTCATTATCACCCCTTGAATGATACTCTTCTGAATGGCTGGAGATCAGGGGAAGCCTTTCCTCACCTGATGCTTAAAGCAACCTCTAGCAATTTCAGCCCTGTGGGACTATCATCACCCTCTCTTGGGAGCCACAGCCATGCTCTCTCTCCTCTGCTTCTTTACACCCAACCCAGAGGCCTGTGCCAAATGTACATCAGCCCTGGCCATGGGAAATAGCTTTTTTTGGAAGTTTTTGGGGGTTTTACCATATTTTTACTAATATTCATCAGGTAACACAGCCTGGATATCACTGTTTTCCCCCTTACAAACATACAGTGACTAGGGCAGATATAACCATTTGAAATGGAGTTACCCAGGGACAATTTCCCAAGGGTAAAATCTGGGCCTGACCTCACAGAAATTAGTGGATTTCTGTCCAGTTTGTTGCAAGTGGTTTTAAAGAATTTGATTATATTCAATTATTACTCGAGGCTATGTGGTTTGGAGGGGAAATTCATTGGAATACCAAGGGCTATACAGTTCTGTGGGTCAATTTGTGAGCAAAGGGAAAGAGTCAGAAAACTTCATGCAGCAATAAAACACAGCACTGAATGGTAATGTTTGAGGTTGCAGTAGCCAGGATGAATATGTAGCCATGAGCAAGTAGGATGTGCAACAGGCAGGTGTGGCTTTAGGATACTTTTATGTAGAGAAGTTATTTCAAATAAGCTTGTGAAAGAATTTAAAGTGAATTGGAAACACAGCAGGAAGAAAAAAAAGCCTTTCCCCCAGGTAGTTAGAGGAGACAAGGGTATTTCAAGTAAGAGTAACAGGCCAACTGAGAATTACTGCAGAAGCCATAGCTACTCTAAACAATATCCTGTGTAGACAAATCCTTCTACATTTACTTTACCTCTTTGAACAAAGCAAATGTTAGAATGATTCAAATGTAAAAAAAACCCCAAACATTCTTGGAAAAGAGCATACAAACTTTGAAAGAATAATGAATGGTTTCAACCTAAGACAGGACCACTTAAATAAACAATGTACTACTTTAATTTTGATGCAGTCTCAATCAGTACAAATATAGCAATTCCTGTAAGGTGAAGGATTCCCAAATATATGATTATCTATATGTAGGTGAAATAGAGATGGAAAGTAGCAGCCCATTTTTTCAGCAGAAAACACCATAGGATGACACTATTTGTCGTAAGATTACAATCCCTTTCTATGGAGTAACCCTCACTGAAAAATCACATAGATTAATTTATAGCTCATGTAGACACCCTGTAGACACCAGGGGAAAAATTTATGTGCATTGAATAATTCATTATATTTGCAAAAATAAATTTCAGCAATGTAATTATTTAAACACAATCAAAATTAACTAGAAGTACTGCCACAAGTTCTTCTATATAGAATAATAAATATAAATATTTTTAAAGCTAAGTTATATCAGCTCAAAATCTTTGTACCTTAGTTGTTAAGTTTCCTTATGACTTTATCGATCAATTGAAGACATCTCCTCATTTCTGCACGGCTGATCTCCCAGGAGCACAGGTTATGTTGCTTGTCTTTAAGAAAACAGTCTATTTTTTGGAAGTACTTTTTCAGTTTCAGCCTGTTGACTTCTTTACTCTGAAAGTAGTGGGTCTGCTTCTTGATTACACATGCCTCCAATTGCTCAATTTGCTGATAAAGTCCATTTTGGAATTGTTCTAAAGCTGTCCCATCCCAAGCAGCTAAAGTCAGATTTTTGCTAAAGATATAGAAGATGTGTTGGAAGATCTCTTCGATGGCCACTTTGACAATCTCTTTCTGTCTGGGCTTTAGAACCTGCTCAGGAAATCTGAAGGCCATTTTCTCTCTTAGACACTGTCGAGGAAACTTTTTGCCCATCTTGTCCAAAAGTTGCAGGCTGTTCTTGATCACTTTTCTTTGCTGTAAAGGAAGGTGATTACACTGAAGACTGGAGATGGTGGTGGTGCACAACAGTATGAGGCCAATTTGTATCAAGCCCAAAGCATTCATGATAAAGATAAGTTCTAATGTTCCTCCTTTCCTGTGTATAAATTCTGACAGACAGGCTGGGACGCTTTGAAGGTCATTCGTAGGCTCCTCTTTCTTCAAAATCTTGAAATTCAATTATTCTGTAGGAGAAGTTTTCTTTCATCATTTTTTGGTTTTTAAGGTTTTTCCCCTTGTGTATGCTTTTGGCACTTACCACTTTCATTTTCTGCTTTATGACTTCATTGTCTTTTTTTTTTCTTGCCTCTTTCTTTTTATTTCAGCTGGATATCAGAATGTTATATCTATATCTTAGATTACCTATTCCCTCTCCCTTAAAAATTCCACAGGAAGTATAATGAGAGTTTAAAAGAAAAAGTTACAGAAATATCCTTAGTTTTTTAATATTTTAGCAGTGAAAGAACATGTTGAAATAAAATAACACTCTCAATGATGGGTCAAGAACTTGTTGAATACTACTGCCGTCTTGTCTCCTCAGCATGATTTATACTTCCAAAATTCAGTTAAGCTTTCTCTGCCTATTATCATTCAGGGAAAATATTTTCTTTCTCCTTGACTTTATTTCTCTTGACCATTTAGACTCAAAGGACAGATGTCATATCATTAAAATAGTGTGTGTATATACATATATATTAAAAAATGTGTACAGACATTAATATTGCTATGTGTATTTTAATGCATACACACTGCTGCTTAAATGAGGCGTTGATCTCACTTAGAGACTCTTAAGTGGCATGCAAGTACAAATACTCCCATGGGAACAGGTAAGATACTTGGATGAAATACTCTTTTTTCCCCCATATGAGTAACCGAGCAATAATCAATCCAGTGCCAGTAGAGCACAGGTCTGACATTAAATGGGAAGAGAATGAATAGAGAACACAAAAAATACTCAAAGTTTCTTTTTCATTTCCTTTCCCTGGCCATATAATAGAGGAGGTTACAACTATCACAGTACATTGGGAAATCTGACTCCAGTCTTTGATTTTATTTTGAGGAAGGCTGGTCTTAAACCATCCTTTTGCTGTCTTCCCAGCCTCCTGTGCAAACATACGTCATTGCAAAGGCAATTCACTGCAGGTGATTATGTCTTGGTAAAGAGGTCAGATAAACTGTTTTTTTAGTCTGAGACCTGACTCTGTATTTTTGTTCTGTTGTTGCACCCACTGCTGTGTGGTTGGCTTCATTCCCAGTCTGGTAGTCACTCTGAGCAGAATTATAACTCTATTTTAGGGCTTCCTTTGTGTTCAGCACTAGGTATTTGGGAGACTTTAAGAAGTAATAAACAAAGCTGAGCACAATTATTCACATGTGCAAACTCCTTGGATGTGCTGATGTTGTTTAAGCAACCTTGGATCAGATGGACTGCCAGTGTGAGGAAAAAATGAATCCCCTATCACCTATGACAGTATTAAATAAAAAGTGTAAGAACAATCAGAGCGAGATATAAAATGCATAAGATGGGACCAAATCTTTTCACTTAGGGTGGAAAAACTGGCCTGAAGTGCATTATTGGGTTAGATAGATACAAAATGGCCATGGAGATGTATCAGTTTTTCAAAAATACAGCTGTAGAAGGTAACCATATAATATATTACAGTCATAATGAAATCGGTAACAAATTTATTTAGTTCAAGAAAAATATTAAATACTGCTGCAGCTATTTCCATAAATTATACACAAGTATTTGCTTCGAAACTGTAACCATTATATGAGCTTAATCCTTCTAATGATTTAAACAGGTAAAACTTCTTCACATTCATTGTATCTCCCAGACACACAAGTTCTTTCTTTTCTCTTGCAAAATAGTTTTTTGCATGTTTTGCTCTCATTGAAGAGCTGGAGATGCCATCCTGGGTGTCACAAACATTACAGAGGGGAAAAATGGAAGATGGTTGTCTCTTCCAGATTTCTTACACAGATAGAGCGGATACAGGTGTTTTATTCTAGTCTGTGTTAACAGATCACTCTTCCTCACAGAACGCTTGACTTACTCCATCAGGTTTTGTTGGTGGTGGTGGTGGTTTTGGTTTTGTGTTTTTGTTTGGGTTTTGGTTGAGTTTTGGTTGGTTTTTGTTTGGATTTTTTTTAATAACAACAAATTCTTCTTCCCCACTCAGTCAGTTTCTTGATTATTGCCCTGAGCAAAGCATAGTAGTAACACGGCATGATTCAGGGCACAGTCTCCCCTAATCATCTATCTTTATTGCTTAATTCAGAAACAAACAGTTCATTAAAAGTAGTAACTGGAAGAAGTAATATGAAACTGCAGCACAGATAGCTGTTTATTTCTCTGCTGGTGGTTGAAGCACAGACCACTCTAACCTAGAATGAAAAGAGGAAATAAGTTTACAAAGCACAGCTGTATTTCCAAGTAGACCTAATAGATCATTATTCTAGAAGAATTATCTGATCTTTGAGTCCATGCAAGAAAGATCTGCCCTTAAAAGGTCATCCAGCTGTATATGTATTCGTTACAGGAGTGGAAGACTAGAGGTAAATAAATGCACAATTTACTCTCTTTCTAACACCTTTAAAATGCCTCAAATTGCTTCCCTAATGGAAGGTTTTTATTTTATTTTATAATGCAATAGAGGAATGAAATAAATATTTGCTATCCCTTATGCCATGGGTTCTTTTATCTCAGGCACCAAGGCAAGTGGCAAATCTAAACTCAGCCTATGTATACGCTGGCAAATGGAACAGTGCGAGGGAACATTCCTGCAGAATAGTGTGCTTTTGGCCTCCGATAACTACCCTGTGTTAAATTACTTCATATAACCTTTCTTCAGCTTTCTCAAATCAAAATAACCAGTTCCTCTCAACATTTCATCTACTCTAGCTACCAGTTTCTCTTCTCCTTTAATTCATTCAAAACAGACTGATTTTAACAAGTCAACATGCCACAAAGGAGTCCAGATGGGGTCAGCTTGTCCCTGCACAAGATAGCTTCCTCCCCAGCTAGCTTGACACCACCCATGTTAAAAGAAAATAGTTTTTCTCCATTATGCTTTCCATCACAGCTATAACTTTCTAGTCCTCTCCTTTATACATATACATTCTTTCTTTTTTACTACTTTTTTTAAAGCAAAAACCTCAAATACAGGCAAGATTGGATTCTTGGCTCTTGTCCCAAGACCATGTGGCTGGCCAGGTGCAGGCCTCATACTGTGAGGAACACCTCAGAAGGCAGAAAGGCAGAAGCAGCCAAAAGTGCCCATGTGCTGGTCAGAAATGGAATAGTACAGGTTTAATACCATAGCTCCACATGGATGGATAAAGCTAATTATATAGTTTTTTGACTACAGAATCGGCCATGAAGACAAATACCTTATTCAGTTTTAAATTATTAAAGCACAGTTAATTTAGAGCTCATATGCTACAATTTCATTCACAATCACTATTACAGTCTGCATTAAGATGTTAAAATCTAACTCAGCCATGTGAACTTCCGATCTCAGCAGACCATTTCTTGGCATCATGTTGACCTGCCCCAATCAAAGTAACTGTTTTATTTTCTGAGTAATTCACTGAAACCATTTGTGCAGTAAATGCTTGCTTTTGCAAAGTATTAACTAGTAATTAAAAAAACCCTAAGGGCTACAAATTCAGTTTACTGGAAAATAAATTTGGCAGAGCAGTCCTCAGTGAAATAGCAGCAAAGGGGTATTACATAACCTACTTTTAAAAGCATGGAAGTAAAAAAAATTACTATTTCCATTTCTGTCACTAAAGGTTTGCTACCTTAATTATAAAAACATACAAAAACTCTGTTAGGACCTTTTCTTCTGCTTAAAAAAGACCAAGACCTGCAGTCCTTTTTGTAGGGGACTAAATTATCTAGGAGTGTATTTACTTCCTCAGATTGACAACTTTGTTGTCTAGAGTCAAGATTGTCTAGAGTACATCCTTTATTATTTTAAATTTTAATACATGATGGAATTTCTACATCATTTTGTCTGTTTAAGCACATCCCCCTCTTTTCCAACAACCCAGTCAACTGCACCCTTATTATGTACGGTCAGTATTTATGAAATATTGCATACGCATCTATGAACTTAGAACAATAACATCCCTGGCAGGCCAGAGGGCTGTGCCCGGGGAGACACCAGGGGCATGGGGGGCAGTAGGGTTGTTGTGCCAGGGGACACTGCTGGTTCCAGCCACCTGAGCTTGATAAAGTCCCCATTCTAAAGTCAAGTCAAGGCCAGTCCTTCTGGATTTCTGCAAATCTCACAGTTAGTGAACTCCCTCAATTCAGAAATGGGAAGACAATCCCCCGAAACATCTGTATTCTTCCAAATAGATATTCTTACAAGTCCCTCCGAGGCTCTGGCTGCTCCTCGTGGGAGGGTGAAGTGCTAAGAGTTGACCTATAGATGAATCCTGTATGTTTTATAATTGACAAGCATTGTATCAATAGGTATTGTACTAGAATTATAACAAACCACCTGTCCGGATGTAAAAGGTGGGAATATTGAAACCTGAACAATAGGTCTTGAACCGAAATTGCTAACTCAGTATGTAGTCATTAGTGAGATATGTATAGAAAATGTAACTTAAACATCATAAAACATGTATCCTTCTTTGTGTGTGTAAACAAGGTAACAAGACCACAATAACAGGGCCACAAAGACAATTGTCTGGCCCTGTGACCTGGTGTGTGACCTTGCTCATAAATCACCTAGATGAGCTGGGAAAACTCCCTTAGTTTTTTCCCTGAGCCCCAGCCAGGCTCTGGGAAAATCTAACGTGAGACTGACTCCAGATATTTCCGCTTAAAACAAAGGTGCCAGCTATTCTGGCTTACTGATTTTTAGGTATATAAGGCTGGACCCGCTCACAGCGACTTTGGAAGCCTCACCTACGGGTGGACGCACCGCGTAGGATTTCCCACTTGCTGGGACAGGCTCTCCAAATCCTCGCTGTAACCAGGGCTGCCCAGCGACTGCGGATCTGGATGATGGTAACGTATGCAAGTGGTGATGTATTTTTCTTAATCACTGTTCTCTCTCTCTTGTAGTAATGATCTGATGCATTACCCTGTATTTTCCTATTTGTTTAAGCACGCTACTTTGTCTTTTCTTACTGTATGTTTTCTATATTACTCTATTATTTAGTTATTTCTAGTAAATACGCCTGCTCTTTTCACTCTGGTGTCTGAGTTTAATTGATATCCCTGATCAGCAAAACAGAGGGCCCTCTGGTGTGGGGCTGCCACACCAGGGTGCAGGACGGCAGGCCTGGTGGACACTGGCCTGAGCTGGTCACAGCCGGATCCAGCCGCCCCGGCAACGAACAAAGCCGGCCCACCACGCCAGACACAACCAATCCGAGCAGCTTGTTGCGCCTCTGAACCAACTAGAGGTGTTTCTGCCGGGTTGTGCGAGGAATTCCTCGGGGCGGCATGTTGGAAGGTCTCCTCATGCCTGGCCGACGGCATTCATTCCACTATCCTCCCATGAACCTGCACTCGATAAATGCAGGTGGAGCCTGACTTCCCCCAGTTGCTCTGTATGAGAAGTCTGATAAACTGAAAGGCTCTGCAAAGCTTGTTCTGCAAAGAAAACACAGCAAAAAGACACGTCACTCGCGACGCGTAAGGAGCGGCAGGAGGCCCCACGTGTCTTCCTCTGTCAGCCTGGGCCCTGCTCTGGCAGGCGCAGCTCCCGCCCGGGCAGAGGGAACAGCTTCTTCCTCCTTCCCTTCTCCCACCCAGGACCCCTGCGCCTCTGCAGAGCAAACGCCCGGCCTCAGAGAGTGGGCCGGGCCACTGTGGAAACCTGAGGCTTGCTGGGTCTGGGGGGAGATGGGGCCTGGGGAAGGTCCTGCTGCTGGGGCAAAGTGCTGGGTGTCCCCCCTGCCACCGCCTGCCCGGCTGGGGCTCGCTCCCTGTCCCGCCACCCCTTCCCTTTGCTGCGGCCTCTGTGCTGGCAGAGTGGCCGGGGAGCGCTCCTGCGCATGGGCTGTGGCAGCACCCAGCAGCTCCTCCAGCTGCCTCCCCTGCAGAGCCCAGGCCCCGGGGATGCCGGCCACCCTGCAGCTGGGTGTGGGGCATCCCTGTGGTGCTGCCTGTTGGCTGTCGCCCCCCAGCACTTGTGTTTCAGGGCACTGCACGGCGCACGTGGGGTGGCGAGGCCGTGGCTGGCTCTGCCAGAAGCAGCAACAGGCGTAGGCGGGGAGCTCTGGAGATTCCATTCCATGGGACTGACCGGCCGACCGACCTGGGTCTCGCTCTACTTTTGCTGCCCTTGCTGGGTGCTGCTCGGCCCTCCAAACCCTGCCATGTCTCTCTCAGTCAGGGTTGGGCCCCTGCCCCGGGAGAGACCGTCCACACTCCTTCTGCCACTGACTTGCTGGCAAGCCTGCCTTTCTGCCCTGGCCTCTTGCCCACACACGCTTCCCGTACCCGCAGAAGGAAGGTCTGGGTCGGCTTGCTCTCTATGTCATAGCTGAATGTCCCGAGCAGAGTGTCCTCTTCTTCCTCACCCACTCCCTTGGAGATAAAGCACAGGGGAGCAGGTCAGGCTCGACTCAGCCACCCACAGAAAACACGCATGCCGGGTCCGTGCCCACGACCCGCCCCCTCTCCCACAGCTCCGGCACAGTCCAGCGCAGGATGCGGTGGAGCCGAGCTGTTGGGCCAGAACGCACTGAGCAAGCCTCAAGACGGGATGACACTGCCCTGCACATCCTCTGAGATGTCCCCTCTGGGCACAGCAGTGCTCGGGAGAGACCAGCACAAGAATCTCAGCAGATGCGCAGAGAGCAGCAAGTCCCCCTTATGGCTTTTCCCCAGCACCAGGTCCCAGCCCCAAGCACCTGACAGAGACTTACGAAGACCGTGAAATCTCGGGGGGCGCTGCTGATGTCCACGAGCACAGAGGTCTTCAAGGGGTGCTGCACAGTGATCGCGGCCGGTAGGACTTGTGCGGGCAACCTAATGACCACTTGGCTCTGAGACGCTTGGACAGGCCAGCAGTATCCCGGGGAAATGTCCGGCTGAAAGCAGAGGGCAATAGCAATGGTTGGTGAGGGTGCGACACGGCTGGCGCTGCTACCAGTGCAGCCAGAAGCAGTGGCGTGTTGGGAAATGGACAGAAGCACCCGGACATCTTCCCAGCCGGGGAAAGAGGACTCGCTGAATTCCCCAGGAGAGGAAAATACCCATCGTGAAACACCTGATACCCTGCACCTGAGTCAGGCCTATGAAGAAGGCTCTCTCTTTGACCAGCAGCTCTGCATCTTCCCCTACACCCGCCTCACCCCATCTAAAAGGGAACCATCAGAGCTGGGGGAGGCAACTGGGGTCGCAAAGGAAAATGACAGAATCATAGAATCACTGATGTTGGAAACACCCTTAAGATCATGAGGTCCAACCGTTAACCTAACACTGCCAAGTGCACCACTAAACCACGTCCCTAAGTGCCACACCTACAGGCCTTTTAAATATCTCCAGGGATGGTGACAAAACCACTTCCCTGGGCAGCCTGTTCCAATGCTTGACAACCCTTCCAGGGAAGAAATTGATCCTCAAATCCCATCTAAACCTCCCCGGGCACAACTTGAGGCCGTTTCCTCTCCTCCTATCACTTGGAGCTTGGGAGAAGAGGCCAACACCCGCCACGCTACAACCTCCTTCCAGGTAGCTGTGGAGAGCGATAAGGTCTCCCCTGAGCCTCCTTTTCTCCAGACTGAACAACCAAACAATCCCTCAGCTGATCCTCACAGGACCTGTTCTCTAGACCCTTCACCAGCCTCGTTGCTCTTCTCTGGATGCGCTCCAGCACCTCAGTGTCTTTCTCATAGCGAGGGGCCCCAAACTGAACACAGTATTCGAGGTGCGGCCTTGCCAGTGCCGAGTACAAGGGGACAATCACTTCCCCAGTCCTGCTGGCCACACTATTTCTGGTACGAGCCAGGATGCTGTTGGGCCCAAATCCAGGAAGCAGCGCTTAGCCACGTTGAACCTCCTACAGATGGCCTGGGCCCATCGATCCAGCCTGTCCAGATCTCTCTGTAGAGCCATTCTACCCTCCAGCCAATCAACACTGCTGCCCAACTTGGCGTCATCTGCAAACTTACTGAGGGTGCACTCGATCCCCAAACCCAGATCAAAGAAGCTCCTTCACCCAGCAGTGACCAGGGCTGATGGGCAGGATGCAGCAGCTCAGCTCCTGGGGGAAGCTGCTGTTTTTTGGCAAACCAAGCCCCGTGTGAGACCTCAGGTGTCTGGCACCTGACCGGTGCCATGGGCTTCAGCAATATCACTGGCCTGAGGGTAGATGCCCCAGCGCTTGCTCTCAGCCTTACCACGGGGAACAAAGCCACCACTGATGATTTCTCCTACCATACCTGCACAAAAGTATCCAGAGGGTTCAGACCCACAAAGAACCGCAACACTCTGGAGGGCCACGCGTAGCTCCTGGGCAATCTCTGCAGGTTGATGGTGAACCCTGAAGGGAGAAGAGAGCAACTGACTGTCAGAATATTCAGGCTCAGAGGGCCGGTAGCTGTAGGGAATTGCTAAAGACTGCCTGCCAGTCCTGCGCGCAACCCCGTGCCCTTGGAGGCGACGCAGGCAAGGAGGAGATCCCCGTGCCCAGTGACAGCATCTCTCTCGCAGCCGCACAAAGAGACGGTCTGCGGGCGCTGGGAGCCTGCAAGCCCCCGTGGGAAGGGCAGGGGGCCCAAGCTGAGGCCCCGCTGCATGGAGAGCAAAGGATGACCCGACCATCCGCTTTTTGGTCCCCAGAAAGCTCAGTGGAGAGGGAAAGCACAGAAATGCTGGCAGGGGCATGCCAGGGGCACCTGTGAGGGGCCCGAGGGCAGGACTGGGGTGAGCCCAAGGGACCCGCTCTGCCACAGGCGCGCTGTTGGGCCCTGTGATTATGTCTCGTCTCCCCCTGGCTTGAAGAGCAGAGTCTGCAGCACGGTCTCCTTTTGGGAGCACTAAGCAGGAGCCCAGCGCAACAAGGCCTGCCTGCCCTCAGCCACACCTGCACTTTTCAGAGCCCAGGCAGACATCAGGATGTTCTCTTCCAAAGGCATCACAGATGTCGCCGTTCTGGCGTCCAGAAGTTCCTAGGAAAGACAGAATCGAACACAGGAGACGACCACATCAGCAGGCTGTTCAGTGTGACCATGGAGTCCTGGCACAGAGCAAAGTGACAAGCCCGTGTCAGAAAGCGCAAGACAAGCCTTGTCCAAACAGCTGCCAGACTCAAACCCTTCTGATGAGAAGAGCGAGGGCTTGGCAAGAGCATTCGTGTCCACAGCAACACTGTGGGCATGGGTCTGGGCCCCAGAGCCTCCACACTGTCCAGCTCAGGCTGGAGACGGGCTCAGCCCTGCCAGGGCCAGATGCTCCTGGGAGGGCACTTGGGTCTCACTGCTCTCTGGGGCCAGGCCCAGAGAGGCCCCAGCACACCGGGAGAAGGATTTTGGCAGTCCTCCACTGCCAGACGTGGCCCAGTTAAGCGTGGCCAGAGGAAGGGGCTGTATAGTGGAGAAGCTCAACCAGCAACACCTGGAGGGACTGGTGGGTGGAGTGAGCAGGAAAACCCCACCAGCAGCCCCAGGAAAGCACCCTGTGCGGGGCCCTGGTTATCCCAGCCCTCTTTCCCAAAGTGCAGCATCACCTTCTTCACACGGTTCATCTCTGTAGCCACGCTCATCACCTCCTTCCTCAGCTGTTGCACCTCCTGGCCCAGCAGAGCAAGTGAGTTCCTGCAGACACCGGGAAAACATCTCCTGTCAGGGAGTTCCTCAGCCCCTCCCAGAGCCTCTAAGCTCGGAGACGAGCAGACACACAAGTGCTCAAGCCCCCTTTTCTTTCCCTGCTTTGCGAGTGCTTCCCTTCACCTGCAGCTTTAGCAAAAGGCAGAGAGAGGGAAAGGCACAAGCCCTGGGCGCTACGCACGCAAGTGCCAACAGCACGAGGCTGGCTCCCACTACCCCACCAAACGGGCCACGGACCAGGAGAGGGCTCTTACCCCGCAGACGTCAGCTCGCCCACAGTCTGCTCCAGCGGCACCTGAAAGGGAAAGGCTTTCCCTTGAGTCCCAGAGCTGCCAGGGCTTTCCAGAGCTGGTGGCTCTAGGAAGGCACAGCAGAGGCCGCTGCTGCTTCTTTGGGTCATGGCCATGGACAATTCGGCAGGTTACCCAACCGCTGTCAGCACGGCTCCTCTGTGGAACTTCCCTGTCCCACAACAGCAGTCACTGACCTGTGGCATCTCCTTTTCCCGCAGCATCCGCAGGGTCAGCGAGGTTCCGCAGTAGGCGCCAGCTGTAATTCACATCACCGAGAGAGAATTATTTTACCAGTGTTCTGATGATCCCTGTAGTCACACTGTCTCCTCCCACACCAGGGTGGCAAGAGGCTCGCTGGGAGGTTCTCTCCCTGCTGCAGTGAGCACCAACACCTGGCTCCACAGGCTGCGAGAGAGCCACCTCTCCATCCCTCTCCCTGCACAGCACCACCAAGAAACTTCACTTCAGCTGGGCTCCGCTTCCCCAGCGATGCCCAGCTCTGGCCCTGGCTGCCACCGTCACTGCTTCCTCCAGCACGCCTCCGAGCAGGGGGCTACAGGAGCAGCTGTAGCACAGCCGCGCAGGAGCTAGGGCTGTCTGTGGCATGGGCTTGCAACCTGGCACTCATTTCCTTGAGAGAAAAAGCCCTTCTCCAACCTCCCCTTCACAGCTGCACAGGCTGTTCTCTCCCACTGCCTCTGCCCGTCTCCCTCTCTCACACACATGCCCCCATCATGCCGGCCAGACTGGAAGTACATACAGCCTTCCCTCGCAGCCTTGCCGGCTAAGCGAGGGGTTCCCTTGGGCCGTGGCAGCTTCTGCACAACCTGTCCACAAAGGAAAGCTGCACAAGAGGAGGGACCTCTGTCCAAAAGGGTACCACTGCTGTGCTTCCTAATGCTGCAAGCATCTGCAGCGGCCCTTCAGCCAGCCGGGAGCAGCGTGTCAGGAGCTCCCCAAGCTGCAGAAGCAGAAGGTTGGAAGGTCCTCACGAGTGTTCCAGCGCTTCTCCCTCATGATGAAGCTTGCACCCCATGCCTGCATCCTACCGTGAGCAGTGGGAAAATACTCACCAAGAGCGGCTACAAAGATGAGGCACAGGATCATAAAGAGCCCACTCCTCTTCCGGGTGATCTCTTGCCTGAAAAAGAGGGAGTCCTGGCGTTACCAGTGCTCAGGGGCTGGGGCAGACCCCTGTACGGGGACACTTTCACTTGTAAGCTGAGAGGCACTGATTCTGGAGGTCAGCTGCTGACAGAAAGCTGACAGGCCAGCCCCTTTCAAGAGGAGTGCGCTGTCTGCCTGCACCCTTCAACGCTGCAGGCAGAACTTGCCAAAAAAAAGCGCTCCAAGGTCACCGCCAGACACGGAGTTAGTGTGATCCAGGGAAGTAAGCAGACCTAGCAAGGGAAAGCCGCTCTTTGGCAGGCAGTCTCTGCTGTGCGCTTGTCTTCCCTTGCACTAAGGTGGCAGACCTGGTTGCACTTGAGTTGAAACACCTCTTGTTTTTGGGTGTTTCCACAGTGCTGGGTGGAGCAGCAGGCATTTACTGCTCCTCTCCCGCCACCCGCCCCCCCCCACAGGCCCGCCCCCTCTCCCCCCAGCCAGAGCCTGGTCAAGGCCACGGCAAAGCCTTCTCCCACAGAGGCTCAGCCCTGACCCTGAGCACTCCGCCACGCCCAAGGGGCCTCCCTGGCATATGAGGTTTCAGCCACTGACATGCGAGCCAAGTGGGGCTGCTGAGGGGTTTTGCTCTCGTTGCTTTCCAAGCAGCTACCCCAGCCCTGGCAGCACCTGACCTGCTGCCAGCAGGAGCCATGCTCTCCTGGTCCAGAGCACCGCCAGCCTCCCCCCCGCCCACCGGCACCCCCCTCCACATCCACATCGGACATGTGCTGTACTCACGTGATGGAGATGCAGGTGCTGAGGTATCCTTGAAGGGACACCAGGGCCAGCACCAGACTGCCAGAAGAGGTGACCAAGACCAAGCCTGGCAAAGAAACCGGACAAACACCTGATGACCCTTCTTGAGGACAACCGTTGGGACGCATGTCACACCCTGCGGGGAGGTGGGTGCTGGTCCCACCCACCCCCTCCCCAGGTCAGTGTCAAGGGCAGGGCCAGGGTTTTGCCCTGGGGAGGGGGCAGCTGGGTGCACCCTGGGAGCAAGGGACTGAGGGCCCGGCAGGATCCCTGTCGCAGGCACAGCACTGGTGGCTCGTCCAGGGAAGGAGGGCGGCACGAGGCTTCGGCCTCTGGGCTCCCACCATATGGCTGCACCCCGTGGTTGCTAGAGGAATCCCCCAAGGACACGTGGAAACGGTAGCCAGTTCTGCCACAGCCACGTAGCTGAGATGGCCCCAGGCCTTCCTCAGAGCAGGATGCTGGCGGCTCTGCAGGGCTGTTGGGCCTGGCTCCAAATGTGGGGTGACAGGCAGCCTCTTGTCCTCACCCCTCGCTGGCTCATTTAACACCAGGCCCCAGCGCACCCGGGGGAGGCAGGAGGGAACAGGAGGATCTCAGGCACCTTTCCCAAGAAAGCTGCCTGCCCTGTGTTGGGCCCTAGCAGCCTGTGAGCGCTCGCCCTCCCCTTCCGAGCCAAGCTCCTGCCAAAAACCTGTTGGGCAGAGCCATGCCCAGAGCGGGGCAGCCTGCAGTCCCCTCTCGGGTGCAGGCATGCCAGCACCACCTCCTCCAGCTCTGGTGCAGAGGAGCTCTCTGGGTGCAGCCCGGAGGATGTTGCAGAACAAAGCAGCGTTGAACTTACTCTTCTTTTCTTGAGAGCTGTCCTTGCGGCACACAGGCCCTGGCTGGGCTGCGCCCTGCCCCGCCGGAGAACGGGTAAACCTGGTGGAGGAATAAGACAGAGCCCTCTTGTGCACTGTCTCCACACCATGCGACCTGAGGCAGGCGGGAGCTGCCAGCGCAGAGGCCCCGGCACATACGTACCCATTCTCTGCGTCGCTGCCAGCTCTTCTCCTGGATGGGGCTCTCGGTGCCCGTTGTGATTTTGGGGGAGCCTGTCTCTGCGTCATGCTGGGGAGAAAGCAAGCTCTCTGGCAATCTTACGGTGTCCCTCCTTCGGCCCCAGTAGTTTTGCCTGCACAAGGCACGGCCACTCGGGCAAAAGCTCCAACCCAATCCCTGGCAAAAGCGCTCCTGCCACGGGCGCACAGCCACCAGGACAGCACGAGCTGCTTCCAGCCAGGCAGTTGTGGCCCAAGTGTCATGTGGCTGAGCAAGGCCCTGGCCTTCAGAGGCGTGGGCCCGCATGTCATGAGGCCATGGCTGTGACGTCACAGACGGGGCCATGAGGGCACAGGAGGGTGGGGAGAGACCCTGCAGTTTTCCTGGCGCAGCCCATCCGCAGCCACCCTGGGCTCTGGCCCGGGCAGTGCTGGGGTGCGGCTGAGCGGTCCGAGCCTCTGAGCCTTGTTGGGCCCTGTGCCGGGTGCGGCACGTTGTGTCAGGGCTCAGCACTCCTGGAGAGCCCCCAGGAAATGGGGACGGAGGGTGGAGGGAGGATTTTGCCATCACCTGATCCAGCAGCTGCTTCAGGCAGTGTTTCTGCTCTTTGCATCTTCTCCTTAGCAGAGGAAAAGGGAAACTAAGCAGTCCCTTGTGCCCTCAGAGCTGTTGATGCCTGCAAGGGTTGATGCTGATTGCTGTAAGGGGCCTCACACAAGAATGCGACCAAGGACATAATTTTTGCAGCTGTGGTGGGTACATCCCGGGGTGGGCAGGGAAACCAGCAGACACCTGTGGAAGCCAAAGACAAGAAAGCTGAGAAACTTCCAGACAGAGCGATGAGAGCTCGTATGAAAAAAGACTCAGTTCATGGGAAGGACACTAAGAGACACCTCTTCAACAACCACTAGGGACAACCACAGACCACCGAAACCCCCCATGGAAGCCCCTCAGAGACCCTTCCCCAGATTTTAGTACGCTTGCGCAATGTATTAACATATGCATTAGATTCTCTGGACATAGGTGGGTACTTCTCAGAAATTACATGAACATTCATTTCTTTTATTGTATATAATGAGTGTGCCTTTGTCTTTCGTCAACTCGTTGGGTGGCATGATCACCTGTGCCTCTATGTAAGGCAGAGGGGTTTTTCCCCGCTACGCTGACCCTGCCTTACGGTCTGTCCCCCTGCACTGGGTCTGGCTGCGATGGAGTTGACTTTCCTCCTAGCAGCCCGAACGGTGCCGTGTTTTGCATCTGTGGCTACAAGAGCGTTCATGACGCTCCATTGTTTCAGCTACTGCTGAACAATGCTTAGAGCTGTCTCTGTTTATCAGTCTGGCCCCTCGAGCCAAGAGGCTGGGCGTGGGCAAGAGCTTGGGAGGGGTTGGAGCCAGGAGAGCCGACCTGAATTGACCAAAGGGCTCTTCCATGCCGTGTAACGTGAGCAACAAAGTCTGGGGCTCCGGTCTTTGCAAAGTAGCTGTTGCTTGGAGACTGGCTGGGCATCAGCCTGCCTGCAGGTGGTGGTGAGTGGCTGCTGCTGCATGCCTGTTTTTTTTCTCCCTCTTCCTTTCTTTCTTATTTTACATGTTTTCTCCTCTTCATCCATGGACAATGGTTTGCAGCTATGTTTGCTATTTTATTTTTCTTAGGATGTCAGTTTAGTCTCTGCATTTTGTGTCAGTATTGACGACATAAGATTTCAAGAATGTAAAAGATGTGAATTGTAATAATCAGGGTTTTTTTTAGGAAAATAAATCAATGAAGGTATTTTCTGTATTCGCACTGTCTGTTAAAAGACATAGGAGGACTTTTTGATTGTCAAGCTGTCATCTATATGATTTCCATATTTCAAATGTAGGAGTTGCTTATTATTGCAATCTGATGATTTTACTTCTGGGAAAACTCTTATTTTGGTGAAAAATGGACGATGAAATAAGGAGAATCAAGATTCAGTGGCTTAAATGCAGCTAATTTAAGGTCAACGTGAAGGAATTTTGCCTAAATCCCTTGGTAGTTTGTGCACTCTCTGGTGGGTAATGCAGCAGTGGATAGAGAAGGACTGTATGCTAGTAAAAAACTGTGGTTACATGCCCTGTCATGGATGCATGCCCTGTCATGGTAGAGAGAGCTGCTTCTGTAGGAGTGAACTGGTTGCATCCCATCACACATCACAGCAGTGTTTTGAGAATGCTCATGCTTCTGCTCACATGTAACTTGTCACTGCTACAGAGATGACTGGCTGGCATCAGCAGAATTATAATCACCTGCAAGAAATCAAAACAATGGATAGCTTTGTTAAAACCTTAAATTTGCTTACACTTTTGTTTTATTGTCATTAAAAATTATTTCTTTCCTGTATCATCTCACAAGCATAGTGTCTAATAAAAGATTTTTACTAACTAACCATTGGCAAGAACAAATTCCTTGCTCATACTACAGAAACTTCAGCACAGACTGTTGGGAGTCATTTTGATGTAGATTTCTGGAGAGGAGTTCTGCCTATAAATACAAAAACTCCCAAGACATGAAGGCTGATTTCAAATCCAGTCTTCACCTCACTTCCTCTAGGTAACAGAGGAGTTTGGATCCACGGCCAAAACTTTCACTCTAAGTATAAAATCTTCTGGGGTCATAGTGGGTCTTCCCAGACTAGATCTGCATCAGCAGTTTTTCATATATTGACTGTGGCCAAAGATTATCTAGGAATTAAAGTATTCCTGTGGATTAATGGCTTTATGGATTTTGACTACAAAAATATTTATTTACTACACAATTTTTACCTTTACAGGAGGAAGAATTTTCAAGTGAATGTGGAAAACTACTAGATTGGCCAGAGATGTTCAAAATTCTGCACTGTGTCTTTCCCTGGCACAGCTTGGCTCTTGATAATGACTATGTTACAGCAATTTAGAAATGATCTGTATTATGCAAATACAACCTCAGTTTATTACTGTATGTATACTGTAGCATGGATGGATCTCCAGAATCATATCTATGGCACAAGAAGCAATGAAGACATACAAAATAATATGAAGTCCCCATTTTAAAGAGCTTACCATTTAAAAGGCCAAATAGGATAAGAGAAAACTGTTTAGGGAGGGAATATGTGTGTGGGGGCGGTGGGTCTGTAAAGCAATAGGATGGTTCATCACAGCCAGTCAACAAAATATTGTTAACTATAGTAATTTCCCAGTGTCATATCCCCTTCATACTCATAAAGTAGAATAATCTGAATCTGCTGCACTGACCATTTTCAAAAAAGTGTGTGAATGCAGTAAAAGTTCAGCACAATCCAGGGCATTGATTATTCACTTGCTGTATTTGATCTTGGGCAGCAGTCAGCAATAGTAGCTTCAGGATAAATGCCAAGGTCTCATCTCCCTCTTCCTTCTCCTCTCCCCTTCCTTCTCCTCTCCTCTCCCCTTCCTTCTCCTCTCCTCTCCCCTTCCTTCTCCTCTCCTCTCCCCTTCCTTCTCCTCTCCCCTCCCCTCCCCTCCCCTCCCCTCCCCTCCCTTCCCTTCCCTTCCCTTCCCTTCCCTTCCCTTCCCTTCCCTTCCCTTCCCTTCCCTTCCCTTCCCTTCCCTTCCCTTCCCTTCCCTTCCCTTCCCTTCCCTTCCCTTCCCTTCCCTTCCCTTCCCTTCCCTTCCCTTCCCTTCCCTTCCCTCCTCTTCTAGGATCCATAACCTGTTTGAATCACCCTGGCTCTTTCAGTGTAAAGGTCTGGGGAGGAAAAGACAGAAAAATCTTCCCTGCTTGAGGAAAACTGATCCCACAATATTCCCAAGGAATCCCTCACATGACAGTATCCTATTGTCTGCTGGTCCCAGGCGGGGTCCAAAGAGCATTTGCAGAACTGCTGCATGGAGTTTGTAATTGTTTAAGTGGATCTGTTTCCTGTATCTCTGACTTTGTGAAGACTGCTTTCCTCAGTCTTGTGGGTGAGGCACGTAGAGATGAAACATGGTAGATGTCTTGAATTTTCTGAGGTGCTACTAATTGAAGGCATAGTTCCTACAGGCAATCACTTCAATCAGCAAGCAAATATCTATGAATAGCTCTATAATTCTTACGGAGGCTCTAAAATAAACCACCAACCACCAAAAATTAAACAATTATTATTAACAGAATTAACTAGCTCTCTGTAAATTACAGGTTCGAATGTCTGTGAGAGAAGAACAGAACAACTTCCTAGGGTTTAATGGCAACCCAAAACACATAACAAAGCACAACTCCTTACAGTTTAACAACAACCCAAGCCACTCTATCACTCACCCAACAAGTGAGGGCTCTCAACCTCGAGGACCTGCTCAGGGTAGTGTAAAAAAATCAACGTAAAAACCTACCCGGTTTTGACGTATCCTATCCAGATATGTTTTTATATTGTACTTACACAAGCTGGATATGACTAAATGTTTTAAAGCACCATCAGCAGCCATTCCCTGTAATCTGCCTACAGTTTGAACTATTAAAAGCCCTTACCTTCGGAGGCCGAATCAGAACGATGGCCTGAAAGCCAAAGATGCTGTGAAGGTACTACTAATGACAGAACCCGAAGCTTTTACAGAAGTCATACCCTGAAACCAATGCCTAGAGCTCTGCTCAAAGGGAGAATCTCACCATGACACAGCCACCTGTCAGGAAAGGCCTGAGCTGGGACTTTGTGATGTCAGAGGAGCTCAAACAGCACTGAGGCCTAGACAAGCAACTGGGAGATGATGCCAGCGGCAGCTCTGGAAGCCCAAAGCAGCTGTTTCCACATGCTGAACGGAGTCATACAGAGTGTTCTTTCTGGTCCCGATCACGAACCACGGGACGGAGATTTCAGAGGCACAGGACAAGTAACAGTGGCTCCACAAAAAGGCAGCCGCGGCGGCTCCAGTGGCGCGGGCCGGGGACCGAGAGCAGCGGCGGCGGCGGTGGCAGCGGCGCTGGCCGTGGCCGTGGTGCTGGCAGCCCCGTGCGGCCGGAGCTGCGGGGACGGTGAGTTGGGGCTGGGGGCGCGGCCGAGGCGGGCGGTGGGGCCCAGGCGGCGGCGGCCCCGCGGCGGGAGGGGCTGAAGCAGGCGGCGCGGGGCGGCCCCGCCACGCTTTGACCCTTCGTAGCCATGGCGGGGGCAGGCGCCGCGCCAGGCCGCACCGCGGGGCCGGCGGCTGGGGCGGCTCGGCTGGGGCCTGCGGCGCCGGGAGCGGGGCCCGTGGTCCTCCCGCGGGCAGCGGCTTGGGTCACCTTCGGCCCCGGGGTCGGTGTGTCCGGCCCCAAACGGGGCCGCGCGGAGGGAAGGGCTGGGCGGCGGCCGCGGCGGGAGCTGGGGCGGGACCGGGCCGGGCTGCAGGTCCCCCCGGTTCGCCTGAGGATTGACCCCCCGGCGCCTCCTGAGCCTCCGGGACTCTCGCTCGAGCGGGCGCGGGACCGGGGAGGGTCCGGCCGTGCCACCCGGGGCCGGGGATCAGGGGTAGGGAAGGGCACGGCCCCCCTCGGCCCTGCTGCTGGGAAGGGGCTGAGCCGTGGCGCCCGACCCCGCTCTCCTGGGCCGCTTTCAGACCCGGCTCTAGTTACAGAAGGGTTTAGCGAGGCGTGGGGCTGGGGGGTTTTGTCTTTAACGGTGGGAATGCTTGGAGGGAGCCGTTCAAATCCACAGGTGTTAAAGGGGGATGAAGCTTGGAGGTTGGGATCAGTGTTGGAACGGGGTCTGGTAAAGTACAAGACAGGGGTGTAAAGGTGGTGTACTGGAGGTCACGAGCTTGTTAAATCCAGGCTGACACAAGTTTAAGCCTTACAAGCTGTTTTGATGGCTCACGGCAAATACACTTGCTTAGCAAATTATTCTAGTTAGAAGTTTTTGAATGATGTTCACAAATGTTTTTTAAGAAAAGGAAAGTATTTATCTGAAGAGAGCTGACTGGGTACGTAAATCACCTGTCCCACAGACAGCCCCATACCCCTGTCAGCTTTCCCTTCGCAGAGGCAATAGCAGGTTCCAGTGCAGACAGTGCAGTGACGGCTGGTTTTGAGCTGTGTCTGCTGTTCAGAGAAAAAGCAGGCTGTACCCTTAAGACAGCCCCTTTTTCCCAGCAATCGGACAAGTTACATATTTCAAAAATAGCCCAGTTTCTTCCTCGTACGTGTTTTTACGTTAGAAGCCTTGAGAGAGACCAGTGGTACGGTTTTGACTTGGGCAGGTAAGTTCCAGCTGTCAAAGCGTGTCCAAACCTGCCCCTTGCCAGCAGAGAAGTGGAAAAGGGAGTTGACGTACAGCACTAATAATAAATGCGTATACAGCTCCGGTCCAACAGTTCCTAATCTGAAAACGTTATTATCACTACTACAGTGAAGCTTCTTGTTTATTTAAATCATGTTTGGCTTTTTTGGGTTGCAGGTGTGTTTACGATCTTAACTCCCTAATCTTTGCTGTACTGCTACGCGGTGGGAAAACAGGCTCGACAATTCATGGGTGGAGAAACAGCAGCAATGCACAAGATGCCAAAACAAAGTCTGGGAGGCATGGCAGTATGCGTCGTGTTTTCTGTTTGTGTTTTGAACTAATGAGGAGAGCGTGATGGTACAGCAAACAGGGCTTTCTAGCCCAGACTGTGAGGTTATAGATGCCTTTGGCACTAAAGAAAGCGACCTCCTTGAGAGGTTTGCCCTCAGTTCAGCAGCGTGGTCTGGAGCAGTGAGAGAGAACAGGCAGCTGAGATGTTGTCGGAGGGGCTGGAGGTTTATAGACGCTTTTGAGTCCGTATCTCAGTTTGCTTCACTGCTCAGATCTAAATGGCTGACGTGGAAAACTGAAGTTTAAAAATTAACACTTCACAATTAGATTTTTGAATGTTTATTAAACTATTGCTGCAGTAGGCTAGAAGCTGTCTTGCAGCTTCTACTAACAGCTTCTCCTAACCTGTCACTTGACAGGATGTTTTCCTCTCTCAGCAGTTATCCCAAGAAACACCCAAAAGCCCTTTTTCCAGTTTCCTAACTACCACTTCTGAAAGTCAGCCTTACACAGAATTGCAAAGCTTTTGACTTGACCAAAGTGAGTGTAATTTTTCTTAAATAATTTTCTTATTGAAGTGAAGTAGGCAGCGAACACTATAAAAGTGCAGGATTAACTAATAGCTTAAATGGTTTGTGATCTTTCTGTGCAGTGCTGCATTATTCTGGTCTTCCTTGATTGTTAAAGGGCCAGAGCTCTGAAGCAGTGAGTCGTTGAGGTTTGGTATCCACGTGGTTTACTATAAACAAGGCTTAAGTTCCAGCTCTTCCCCTGGTTAGACTCAGTCTTGAAAACCAAGCTCTGACATCAGATCTAGTTTCTTCATTCAGTACTTTAAGGCTGTTACCGAACTAGTTCGCTGAAGAGGCTTTGGTATCTTGGGATTTTGTTTGTTTTTTTCTAAAAAGCAAGCCTTGCAGCTTTTTTTTCTTGGGGATCTGATGAAACATGTCTGTAATGATGTTTTGGGTGTTTTTCAGTTACTCTGAATAGGTTGGTAACTAGGGATGGAGGAGTGTTTCCTCTCCTGCAGCGTAATGCTGTGCTGCTGGACATGGAGCCTGTTTCTGCTGAAATTTGGGATTTTGCCAGTAGTTTGACCAGCAATAGCTTTGGGCCTACAACTGGAGAATCAGTTTGAGATTTTGCTTTTCCTGAAAGCTGATTTATGTGGGTTTTTTTTGAGACCAGGTTGTCTGCATTATAATTGACTGCTCAACTTTGCTCTCCTTCTTCTGGGATCAAACCTGCGTAGCCTTCGTACTGAATTGTTGATTAATTCCCCTGCCCCTGCATCACACTATGAAGAGAAGTTGTGGAAAACCACTTAATAGCTTTGCTTAAAACTGCTTCTTTTTGTCTTGGTAACAATAAATTTCTGGGGTGGCTTAAGCAGCTTCTGCATGAACAGAAGATACAAACTGCTGAAGAGAACTCAAAAGCATGAAAACCCTCCAACAAAAAAAGCATATTTGCTTTCAGATACTCTTAACTCCTTACTCTTCTCCTTGATCCTTGAGGTGGTTGACAAAAGGAGCTCAGATACCGTGGTGGTATTCCTCACTTAAAAAGTAAACTGAAGTAGAAAAATGAAAAATAAGTCTTAAGTGTCATTTTCTCTAACTGTGGAAAAATCTATATAAACCCTTTTAATCTTTGTATATTTAGAATTATATTAGCCTTTTATTCAGTTGCTTGTTTCAGAAAAAAACCCTGATTTGCTTTAAATGTCTCCTAAGTTTCTATTCCAGGCTAATGTTGGCATCTGCCGTTGCCTTCCGTGAAGAGGCCTTGTGCAGAAGCCCCCAGTACTGGAACCCCTTAAGCCCAGCAGACAATGCACCAGTTTATTACGTTGCTGTTGCTCGGCTTTGAAAGCAGCAGAGTTTGAATAACCCGGGTCACATCCTGGTGTGCCAGGATGCGTAGAACCTCCTGTTTGGTCTGTGCTGGCAGCACTAATGACAAATAACGCATTCTGCATGAGAGCTGGTGAAAAATACGAAAATATTTCTAAAATGCAAACAGCTGATGGACTGTGGCTGCGTACTTCCAGCTCTGGTAGATTGATATGATTATTTAACACTTCAAGATGCTTTGCTGTTTACTCCCAAGCTTCACTTGCCTCTTTTTAGCTGCGCTCCTGGAGCAGGGGTAGCTCTGTGGATTAAGGGGTTGTCTGGGGGCCAGCTTGTGGCCAATTTCTAGTGACTTACCTAGTTCTAGTCAAAATGATGAAAGACTCAGGTAATTATGCTTCGTGTATAGGTGCATTTTGTGGCCTTAAGCCACAAGAACAGCCTAGAGCTTTTACTCTCGAAGTATTTCTTAGTCTGTCGAGTTGAGCTGTATGTTTTGACCCTTCCTTAAGGTCAGCTGTGCACATTCAGATTACTCGAGGTAGTACTTTATCCTCTGCTATGGCCGTTGGCCGTGGGTACCACTTCAGCTTGCTGTGTTTGGCCTGTGTGCTCAACAAGCAGTAAATAAGAAGCAAGCTGTTGGATTTTGCATTTCTCAGGTAGCTCTAGCTGCACCGGTGTCTTGTACATTGAATTTCAGTGTTTGAGTTTTATTTGCCCTTCTGTTGTTTCTCCTTTCATGAAGAAACCACTGGCCTGCCCTGTCACACACTTGCTTCCTTGGAAATACCTATCTTAATTATTTAAAATGAAATATTTAGAGTACTTGAAGTGTTGCTCTCCCAGTTCTTTTAGCCCACGGTTGGGATGTGCAGCAAGACAGCTTTCTGCCTTACTTCCAGTTTGGCTGCATTTTTTTATGGAGCAAAGAGGTTGCTGGTAGTTGGTCATCAGATTTCCTTTCCCAGTTTTAAAAAGTTGATCTTTGAGGCACTGTGTGCATTAATTTTTTCTTCCAGAAAGCAATTTATGAAACGACTTGGATATAGTGACGGAAAATCCCACTGGGCAATAACATTGCTTCAAATTCTATATTAGTGTTGCCAGATTTATTGATTTTTTTTATTGCAGTGGAGCAAATTTTTGAATAATCATTAAGATGTTTGCATAGAATTTATTTGTAACCCACACAGCAGTGGTCTCTGTAAAACCATGAGGAGTCAGACAATTGTCACTATTAAACATCTGTCTCTACCTCAATTGGGTAAGGCCTGATTATTGCTGAGTGATTTCTTGAAGCTGTGGCATGGTAATTTTATAGTCGGTGAGCTTTACATACAGTGACAAAAAGAGCAAAGATCCTCTGCTTTTAATTCTTAGGGGGCAGGGAGACAGGGTTGGGCTGTCTCAGCTGTAGTCAAGAGAGAGAATCCCTCAAGTGGATGCAGTCTTAAAAAAATAATCATTAAAAAAGAATCCCCCTGAACAGGACAGGGGAGAAGTTGTTTTGCAGCGTTGTGTTGCCAAGCAGGTTTGCCTTTCCACAGGCTTCTCCCTTGAACGTCAAGGTCCAGCCGTGTATTTCTATGAGGTTTGGTTTGAAAAGGGTTATCACCGGGGCTTTTGTTGTGCTCTACAGGCATGGTGCCCTGAATTTCTTTCTTGATTTCTTACCTGTGCTTAGAGTTAAAAAAAATATTTCCCTATTCAAACTTTTTGCTTTCCGTCTTTTCCTTTTGCTGGTGCCTGGATTCATATTATTCTGTTTACCTTCTAATTTATGCTTCATGTAATTGTTCTCTTTGCCAGGTCTTTGGGTTACTGGTTCTACTAAATAAACTGTCCAGGTAATCAAGGCAGGGAGATTCGCAACCTTGGGAAAATAATAACAAAAAAGCCCAAACTCCTAATCTGAAAAGAATGCTTAGGGCAAAAATTACTAGTGAGTAAATTACTCCTGTCAGCAAAGTCTGGGCAAGAGTGTAGGCTGTACTCGTGCATGTGTCCAGCTTTTTCTGCTGTCTTCCGCAGCACTACCATTTCCTAGCCATTACTCTTTTCCTATCTTCCCCTCCCTGCAACCATTCTAAATTACTTCCTCTAATCCACTGGCATTAATTGCACAACCTGAGATGAGGTAGGTGTGCCGCTGGCAATATCTAAAGAAAACAGAGTCTGCTGCGTAGACATCTCTTACTTTTGTAAATGCCAAATGACGTCTAAGAACTAGTGTTACAACAGCTGTCGTGATAGAGGTAACATCCAGAAACTCAAGATGGCAGAAAAAGTTATGAAATACCCCTTCAGTCTTATCTTGTAATCCTGTACCAGGGAATGTTCCCCACAGTACATTTCTTAGCACTTGAAGCGTGCTTTACTGAAAGGGACCTGGTCGTGGATTCTGAGTGTAGCCATATATTCTGGTGCGGTTGGACAAAACTGTGTATTTAGAAAACTGAAACAATTACCTTGTATTAAATAGATAAATAACATTGTTCTTTGCCTTCCAGTCTGCAGAAGCACAGACACTGGCAACATCTGACCCGGCTGAACATGCTTGAGAACTGCACTGTGATTGGGGGCCACTTGCAAATATTGCTGATGTTTAAAACCAAGCCTGGATTTCCATGAGCTCAGCTTTCCTAAACTGACTATGATTACAGACTACTTGCTTCTTTTTGGCGTGTATGGCCTGGAGAGGTTAAAGGGGCTTTTCCTCAACCTCATTGGGATTCGAGGAGCTCATCTGTTTTTTACCTCTGTGCTGGTCATTTTTGAGATGGTTCGCCTGAAGGAGATCGGCCTCTGTAACCTGATGAACATTACCCGAGGCTCTGTGCGGATTGAGAAGAACAATGAATTATGTGACTTGTCCACGATCGACTGGTCAAGGATTTTAGATTCTGCAGAAGATAATTACATCGTGGCCAAGGATGACAAAGAAGAGTGTGGAGATGTGTGTCCAGGAGCTGTGAGAGGGAAGAGCAGCCGCCCACCATCTGTGATAAATGGCATTGTCATTGAACACTGCTGGACCCACGATCGCTGTCAGAGAGGTGAGTCTGGGGAGTGGTGTATGTCAGCTGTGTTTTTGCTGTCAGTTTTTAACCTGTCAGACCTGTTGGAGGGCTAATAGGTGCCTATTAACCTGCTACCTTTAAGCACAGCTTCCTAAAAGCAAGGCTCAAAATTAATGTGAGCCGGGTGAAGAGAGGACCTATGGGATGGGGCTGTTTTAGCAGTTCTTTCACCTGTGTGAATAATGTATCCAAGAATGTTGTCTTTGGTTTCTTTGGGAAGTTAGGGACTGCCTAAAGCTCACAAGTTTAACTGACTGTGAGTGTTATCTGGTATCTTGTGTAATATTTAAAGTGGTCTTAGTCTCTCTGGTGGCATTTGGGTAGGGGAATAAAAGTCCAGATTGCCTGAAAGGCTGCAGCAGGCAGAAACAGAGCGGGGGAGCAAAGTCTGGTGGAATAAACCCAACTCTGTAAAGGTGCAGTTACATGTTTACTGAAACATTCCTGCTGTAAGAAGCTGTAAGGCCTGTGGATGAGTGAGCAACATTTGCACAGAGCAAGAAGCTGGAAGCCAGGTCAGACCTGAAGGGAAAAGGAGAAGGAGGAGAGAGGACCTGGGTGGGGGTTGCCCACAGCAGGAGTCCTGGGGAGGGTGAAATAACTGGACTTCGAGCCTGGGGTTTTGTTCAGGGGAGAAGGTGTGTTCAGAAATCTGGCTGCTGCTGCAACCCCTGAACTGCAGTTCTTAAACTGTATTAGCGTTGCTTTTAATTTCATACAGCTTTGTTTTTTCCAAACTTGGAATTGACCTTAAGTTTAGTTTTACTTATATATTTACTTTGATTGCTGTTAAATCTGACTGACAGGGAGCAAAGTGAATTGAGGTAAACCTGACACATTTAGAGCTGTCTGTGTGTCTGGAGATAGTGCATCCAAAGGAAGCAGCGTGTCCTAAGATGAAATGAGGAAACTTGCGGGCTGGAGAGAATTTCTTGCCAAGCTTTAAAGGGCAACTCTCAGTGCTAAGTGCCAAATTTGAGAAGGAATTCCTACTGGTATGCATAAACTAATGAAATTACTGTGGTTTCCCCTCTGACACGCCTCACCCCAAAATCGTCTAGCTTCGTTTTAGACAAGGTGGTTGTTTTTGTCGCCACAATAACAGGGTATGAGCAAGAAGATGCAAACGTGTATGTGTGTTCCTTTTTTAAAATGAAAAAGAAGGTTCTAAGGCATTTTAGTTTGTAAAGTCTTCTGGTATATGGTTCAGTGGCACTGAAACCTGACTCCTTATACATTTGTGTTTTATGTTTTCCATATTTCATAACGTTAAAGATCTAACTGAAACTTTTTCTGTGGCTAGACCATTCATAATGTCCCTCGTTCGTGTGAATTTTCTGGGGCTGTGCTGCAGCAGGCTGGAATGCATGGTTTCTCTCTTTTCTATGACTGCCTATTTCCATGAAACCTGTAGGCATGAAATATTTTTACCACTGGGGCAGAAATCTCAGCTCCTGAGCCTCTCATAGAAATTCAGCTAAATTTACTGGAGGGTACCCGTGCAGTATCGCACGCGCTCTTAGCTTAGTTACCTAAGGAAGCCAAACTCGTAAGTCCATTTGACTTGAATTTGAAATTGAAATTTGAATTTGAAAATGATTTCTAGAGTAATTATATACAGATGCTCCCATTTGGTTTTCTGTGTTCCTTGTAGAAGATTTAGAGGAGCAATGCTCCTACATATTTGGGCTGTAGTTGGTGTGCATTTTCAAAACACTTAACAAGCCACACTTACCTTTGTTTTGCATGTTAAGATTTGTACTGTTATTTATTGGTAGCTGGTGCTCAGCAAGCTGCTCTCTGTATTATATTGTGCCTCGTGACACCCGCCTGTATGCCTCTCAAGTTATTTTAACAGCTTGAGTAGTCTTTTAGAGCTTTTAGACTTTTTTGAGTAGTCTTTTGAGTAGACTTTAGATTTTCAACACACATGCACACTAGTAACTGTGGTGGAGATGAAGGGACATTTACTTAGTGAACCTGTTCATCTCTGTTTGCTCTGTTCCCTGTTCTTGTGCCAGCCATAACGTATCCTTAGCATGTGTAATTTTTTTCTCAAGATTATTAAGTGCTTATGTGAATTGTACTTTGGCTTTCCTCAGCCTGAAGAGCCTCACAGCAACTCCCTGAACCGAGGGTATGAATGTCATGAAATCTTTCCCTCCGCGTTTTTGTAGTTTATCTGGGAATCTTCAGCAGTTAATTCTGTGCTGAAGTTCCCATCTCTCTGGTTTTAAGTGTGTTCTCTCCGCTTTTATGTTTGCTCTTTGGCTTTTAGCCAATGCTGGAATGAAATGTAGCAATTTCAGTATCATTTTCTTGGGGGAGGTTTGGTTTTGTGTGTTGTTTGTTTCAACGCAGGTTATTTGTACCCCTGGTTTGTTTTATAGAACTTGGTGTAGAATCTCCAGGTTGCTGCTATTTTTTGTTTTGCATATCTGGATGGGAAGTTGTTGCTGTCTAATCTGAGAGCGCTGCTGCCCTGGGACTGTGGGCCAGGATATTTGTTTGCTGTTCTGTCTACCAGAAAAAAATTCTTCAAAAATCTTAAAGAATATGTAAATAATAATAGTTTTGATGTTACAGAGTGTGTGTCAAGTGACAGAGACAAGTCCCAAGCTGTCAGGCTTTTCCAGCTTGCTAAGCTTTGAGTCTTGCTGGAGAAAATAGGAGATGGGCAAGGATTTTGAGAAAGCACATGTGGGAAGGCGGAAAGATGTCCCAGAAAGGCCTCATGTGAGTGGGAAGGGAGATGGTCACGGTTGGGGTTGGTGTGGGGTCCCTGGGTGTCCCCCATCTCTTAAACACCAGTCCCTGAGCTTGCCCTGTCTGCTTTCTGCAGTGGCTTCCTTCCTGTTATCCCTGCACATCTCATCCTGATCATGCGTCTTTGATGTTTCTTTATTTTAATCAGCACAGATATCCCTGTTAACTCCAAAACTAACTTTCAGTTACAGCGTATCGTATCTCTGAGGCACACATCCAAGTCTCTGAATCATCCTCGCAGCTCTAACTCCAGCCCAGATATGTTTTCAGTTGGTGATAGCATGTTCAAGACAACAAAGTAAAGGATCTTCTTACAGATGTTAGAGCTGAGGCTGTGGATGAAACCAGTTGGGAGGAACTGAAATGATTTGTGGGCAGCTGCACGCTTTGAAAAAACAGTTGCAATATTGAGGAATCTGTGTCTGAGTGCAAAGATGTGTAGGTGGATATACCATAGATTGAGATGGGTCGGGATATGTTTCCTGAAAGTTTTCTTTTCTTTTTTCGAAATTACTTGTGTTGGTGTGAAAAGCGAGTTGGTGCAATTAAGGCCAACTCAGGTTATATTTTGGGTAGGAAGGGAGAGAAATACGTAGTCTGTTTGGAATTTGGGTCTAGCCTTATGCTGTTTATGGCAGCCAAGTGCTGTTCCTGTTCTGGAGGTTTTGTACTTTTGCAGCCCACATTTTTATAAGGTGTTTTTTTTTACATACATACTTAGTTTTATTGCTGTAAAAATGTAGTTCTTGGTTAGGTGCAGTGTGTTCATGCAGAGTCTGCTGCAGAATGCAGACAACAAAAATGCTGGAAATGCCACGTCCGAGACCTCAGTCTAGATCTGCCAAACATGATTTTCATATTTTGCATTTTTTCCATGTTTTTGGGTGGGGTGGTTTTTTTTTTTTTTTAAATATAATAAAAATACTATACGTTTGTCACTCTGCATGTGGAGGGAACAATTTCCTGCCAAGGGGTTTTCCTGCCAATACTCTTTGCAGTCTTCTCTGTCCCTACATAATTTGAAGCAGTCTGATGTTTTTGACAGTCTAATTATAAAGGCGGGTTCAGCCTTTTACTTGCATATTGGGTCATCTGGAGGTGGAGTAAGGTAATAGGAAGGAAAAGTGGAATGGGCAAATAAGAATGACCAGGAAAGTGATCTGCAATATCAGACAGTCCCTTGGTGAATACTGAAGGGCCGCATTCCTGGACTATAAAGATGGATATCTGAAATATAGGCTTTGTTCCTTAGAGAACGTGATGAAATTCAAGTTCTCCTGTTCACCCTGAATGAAACCTTTGGAGGAGTCTCTTATCTTCTTGGTCTTGGGACTTGACTACCAGGAAATGTGAGTTATTAGGAGTGTGGGCCGTTTCAGGTTGGTAGATAGACTCTTTGTTCAATTTATTATCTTGCTTTATGTGATAAAAACAAAAGTTGTGTCTCTCAATTAGTGCAATCTAGGATTTGTTGCACAATATTAACCTCATGAAAAGAAAGTGGAAAGTATATGAAACCATTTGGGCTGACTGAAGAGGACGGTGAACCAGAGCTGTTGGAAGGGATGACAGTCTGGAGTAATTGATGTGCAAAGGAGCTGCTAAAGAAAGGTACTTTATGAAAATAATCATGTTTGTCCAGATTTTTTAATTATGTTGGGAAAACAGGTCTGGAGACAAGGGGTACAAGAGAATCTCTCTTTAGTTTTCCTGTGATTTATGCAGGGACAATTCTGGGACAGGTAGGGCACAGCTGAGGAACTGAAGAATAGCTTTAATAGTTCGCTTTGTTTCCTAGTACCAGCAACACAAGAGAGCACTGAGATAAACATTGCTCAGCCTGAAATGTCTTTCAAGGGCTGTGAAATAGCACCGAGCACTTCTAAAGAGACGGTGCCAAAAGAAATTCTGCAACTATGAACACCTTCAAGGCAGGTTTGAATAACAGAGTTCAGAGGTGTGTGTGGGAAACGTTTTGTGATGTTTACTTCGGTAGGAATATTACTTAGCAACAACTTCCTGTGATTTTTATGTGCTGGGAATTTCTGTAACCGTAAGTTATTTTTATTGCCTTAGTATGGGAAAGGGGTCTCAAAGCACTGAACAGACTTCAAGGGCAAGACATTTTTAAAGCTTCAAACACAAAAGAAATGTTTCCAGTTGCTACCCCTTGAAGTGGAAGTGCTCCTTTTATTTGGAGACCTGATAAGAACTGACTTTTTTTTTCCCCTGGCTCTGACAAATGCCAGATGGAAGCTGACACCCAATAATCTAACTGGGGTGTCTGTTCTGAACCTTGCCAAGGGACAGCTTTGTTGAGTGCCTGTAGTGCTTGTGGTTGAGGCTATTGTGGTGCTGGCAAACGGCTAGACATCCTAAACTAATTCACTTCAGCTTATTAAGAGATTTATGGTTCTTGGTGGTGTGATACAGCCCAGAACTGGGGGGAAAGGGGTGGAAACAATCGCTCCTTACAAATGGCTATTTAAGAGTCTACTACTTCCTTTAAAAACACCAAGCAAAACTTGAGGCTGTGAAGAAGCCTCTAGGTAGGCATTTCTCCAGCAACCTGGGGGGACACAGAACTGTAGTAGGATTTCAATACTTACAATTTCAGCTTGCTGAGCAATCCCCACGCATGCAGCTCCTGTGGTCTAAACAGATCGATGTTTCTCCGACTTCTTCACTGCTGCACCTTTAGTTAAATGCAGGGGGGCTGAAGACTTTCTTCCCCCACCACAGTTCCTGACCAGCACTTCAGGCAGAAGCCACTGCTTGATCCGTTCCATCTTTAGAGCATTTGAATAAGAACTAATCCCTAGCTCATCCAACAGTTATTAAGCAGTAAATATAGAGAATTCTCCCCAAAGTTAAGATATCTTAATGGCTAAGATATCTTATGATGGTTTTGTCTAGACCGTGCTTTTGCCAGGAAGGGTTGGACCAGATGATCCTTGAGGCCCCTTCCAACTTGGGATTCTGTGATTCTATGATATCTTTACATACATACAGATAATTTCTGTACAGATGTCAAGGCAAAGGTTTTTGCTTAGTTAAAAAGGAGAATGGGGTATTTTGCTGCTGATGTGGTGAAAATTGGAAAAGTTTTCATCTTGTTTGATCTGAGTTTAATTCTTTCAAGCTTAGCCCCTTCCCCAAAGCACTTGTTATTGAAGTCAGTGTCTGGGCTGTTGAGGAGGCTGAGCAGAGTTTAACACTTCACATGCGGTGGTTCAGCACTAAAGTTACTGGAAGATGTTTTAAGATCTCTGCTCGATTTTCAGTAGCCACATTGACTGCTTGTGATTTCCAAGGGTGGTGTGCCAAGGGTACTTCAGGTAGAATACTTATTTTTCCCACTTCAAGAACAGTTCCAGGTTACCTTATTTATTTAAACAAGGGAACCCGCAGTACCCCTTGTTAGATAAAATATAGAAGACGGACTACACTTGGCAGCCACATTTGTTGGAAAATGCTGTTGTCTGGTCATGGATGTAGAAGTGGGAAGTCACAGAATGTAAAAACAAATTTTTAAAAAAATATTGAGCAACCTGTGTTAGTAATGCACGAATGGGAGAGCTGCAGATGGTTCACCTGGTGTGATGTGTTTGCTCGGGGAGGAGGAGACCTGTTTCATTCAGAGCGAATCCTGCTGAATGTTGGGGGTGCTTTGATGCTGTAAGTGAAGGTAAGGAACTGGCCAGCTTATATATCCTGTATGTTTTCCTCCCTTCACCCCTCCTTAATGAACGCAGAACAATGATTCTGTATTTTAAATCTTAAAAATTTGAATTAATTTTAAAAGAATTCTAAATCAAATGCAATTCTGATGGCTCTTCCCAGATCTAGGCAAACAGAGCAAAATAAATGTAAACTGTGTATGATAGTATAGCATTCTTTTGTTTTATGATGAAGGACCTGGAAATCTTTGTTGTGGGAGGCTTTGAAGGGATTGTGAACCGTTGAGTCCATACGAAGAAGTGTGTTCAGTGTGTGTGAGAAGACCAACTGAAATACGTCGCTTGGCAAAGCTCTCTGAAACATCTTTCTCTATCAGGAACTGGATTTGACAGGGATTGCCTCTGTAAATAAATTGTGTTTAAAAAAAACCAAACCCACAGCACAAAACAAAACACAAAGAAGTCCAAAAACCCCAGGTGTGATCAGTGCAGAGATTGTTTCTAACTGAATGGTTGAGGATTTCAGGAGCTTTAGATTAATTACAGAGCTGGTGAGTAACGGACTGTGTCCTGGAGGAAGCAACACTAACCCTTCTCTCAGTCTGTAACAACAGCTGGTTAAAAGTTCAGTGATCGTGCTTCCCAATTATATCCTATAATTTTGTGCTAGTTCCTGCTGGAGGGATGTGAATGAACTTGCTGGGATGTTTATGCTTCTTATTTAGGGCTGTTGGTTAGCTGAAAACAACAGGTTGGGAAGGGGGAAGTTGTGGGGGTAGTGGCTGGGATGGTCTGGCAGGGGCTGAGCTGCTTGGTACGTGCCTGTAGTGATTTCAGCTGCTGCTTTGATCCAGAGTTTGCGGCTGGCATTGTGTGAGTGTGCAATATAATACTGGAGGTTACAGCTCTGTGTGTTCATTGTCTTTATCTGGATTTTTTAGATGAGGGTACCGGGGCGGCACTGTGCTGGCTGGGCTGACATTGAGGGTCGTCAGCGTTGCTTTTGTTTTGGCTCATGACATTTAAAACAAGCAGAGAATTAACTTCGGCTCTGTGTAGTGTTAAACGTTGGCCGAGTGAGTATAAGGTTTTCATCTGAGTCTGGTGTCCTTGTGAATCTGTATTTAAATGAACTGAAAAAGCAGGGCAGGACGCTCAGCACCTGTTCATATCCAAAAAGTTTTCTAATGTGGCATTTCCTTCTCCCTTGTTCAAAATAGGGTCAGAATGGCTATCGAGAAGAAGGACAGAGGCAGGGCAAGAGGATGCTCTGTACTAACAAGGAGATTCTAGCTTAGTACCCTCAGTGTGAATTCCTCAATTGGAGAATGCGCTTTTTTATTTACCTGACCAGAGGCAGCCTCCTGGGTACCTTGAGAGGTTGGAGGCTCCGAGGAAGATGTTTTGAAGGAAATACCACAAAGAGTTGGAAAGAAAATCCAGTTAGGATAGCATTCAGCAGAATAGGGGGATTCATTTTCTTCTATATAACTTTAAAGAACTCAGGGTGTGTGTGGTTTTGCTGGCATCACTTCGGTGCACTCCAGAAAAATAAATGTGACTTTCATCTTGTGTATCAGGTTAGAGGTGCCCTCTTTCAAGGATGTCAAGAAATACTGCTCTATTGTAATTGTAAATCAGGCGGTTTCAGCTTTTGCAGACAGCAGCTGCCGCGCTGTATTAGCTGAAGCACTGTCAGGGCCGGACAGTTGAGCTGTTAAGTGTTGGGACCCTTGTTCATATGCCAGCTTAGTGAGGGTGATTGGTCTGATGAAGACTGTAGAATTTGCAAGGTCTTTTTAGTTGGGGAAGGGGAATTTCATTAACCTGTTTGTAGAGCTACTCCAGTCTTTTGTTTTCTGTGGAATTTGAAGGCTTCTGGAGATGTGCAGATCTTATTGCAGGTTGCTTAGAACCACGGAATCCCCCGTTGGGAGGGACCTCAAGGATCAGCTGGTCCAACCTTCCTTGGCAAAAGCACGGTATAGACAAGATGGCCCAGCACCCTGTCCAGGTCATCTTAGAAGTGCCCAATGTTGGGGAATCCACCACTTGCCTGGGGAGATTATTCCAGTGGCTGATTGTTGTCATTGTGAAAAGTTTTCCTCTTGTGTCCAGTTGGAATGTCCCCAGGAGTAACTTGCACCCATTACCCCTCGTTTTTTCCACGTGACTCCTTGTAGAAAGGGAGTCTCCGTCTGCTTTGTAGCCACCCTTTAAATATTGGAACCTGGGACTCCTACAAAACTGCTTCTGCTGGTATGTGGCCATACTGGAATTTCAGGGCCGTGATATGATGAGCTGAGCCTGAGCTCAAGTTACAGGGAAAGGCCGATGGTTTTTAAGTCAATACACAGAGTTAAGGCAACTTAGGTAGCAAGCTTGCCAGAGATCAGAGAAAATATCTGCAGACTGAGCAGCAGGTTGGTGGCTTTCTGATTCTTCCTGGTCCTCTCAGTCGCGTTTAGCCTGGCCCCTAAGCATGATTCCTCATCTAGTGGTTTTTAAAAAGGGAATTGTCTGGGGCAGGGAGGGAGGCGGTTGGTCTCAATTTGCTCGTTAAAATACAGGCTGCTGTATAATAAGGACGGGAAGGTTTATAGGGCAAGGGAGCAGGCATGGCTCGGTGTGGTATAGCTGTAATTTCCAACGCAGTTTTTATATTTCCTCTGGTTTTGTGGCTGCGGGGGCTTAATTATTTTCACAGCACACAGCATTATTGCAGTGTAAGGCTTAATACCTGTGGGCAGGGGCAGGTCGGGGAGAGGTGAGGAGAGAGGTTGGCCTCTGCGCAGTGTTTCAGAGATGCAGGAACAGATGCACCTTTCCTGCCAAGTGCTGAGATGTAACGTCGTGTGGCAAAACTAAAAGGCAGTTTGCGTGACACAGACTGAGGTTGCCCGTCTGCTGGCTGATTTTTCCCCTGTTGATGTGAAGAGGAGCAAGTCTGATACTGTGTGTTCAAGAGGAGGATTATTTGGTGTCTGTGGGAGAGCTGCTGAACTTGGCAGCTTTGCTTCCGATAATGTGAGTAAGGTGTTGTTAGCTTTTGAGTTGGTTGTTCTAAAATATCTGAAAATAGTAACTGAGATTTTACTAAGCAACCTACGGGGAAAAAAAAATCAAGTTCCAGCTATTGCACTGAACTGAGCGTCTGGAAATCTCTCACACAGAAACTTCAGACATCACACTAACACTCTGTCATATCGGCAACTCTTTTTGATTGAGAAAGTACGTAAAGAATGCTTGCACTTGAAGATGGGCTTGAACCCTGCTGCTGCTAAAGACACGTTTAGAAAATCTTGGGAATGATGCAGGAAGCTTTACCAGTGTGTTGGGTTTCCTCGGCATAAGGCACGTGCAATTCAGCAGACATCATGGGATAACTAAGCATTTTTCTGTTACCATTTTAAACTCCGTTAGGCATCTGTGTTGCATCATGACACTGCAAGGTTTTTAATATTTCAGGAGCAGTGAAAGTCTTCATTAAAATTTGGGTAGCAGGCAAATGTTTTTATTTTCTGCAAAGACAAACCAATCAGATTCTATGGGCGGTGAAAACGTAGCAGCAATGATTTAGTGAAACGGCTAGGACTTGTTTTTTCTGGTCTTCAGTCTTTTCTGAAATTCATCTTTCTGAAGTAAGGCTGATTGCACTGGATGTGTTTACAGAGCTTCAGTTCGGGATGACTGAGTCCAAGACTTCCCTTGTAAGTACCCCTCAAAAGCTCCCAAAAGCCAGGGGGCAAATGGAGTTCCTCGGTGTGGTGTCTGACTGTCTGAAAGCCTCGCCCAGTGGAGCCTTAACATGGCTTAAAGGAATAAGGCTTTTGTTTTAAAACTATATTTGAAGCGAAGCCTTTAAAGCTCAATAAACTGTTTCTCTGTTCATTCAGTTCTGTGGATTTTAGGCTCGGGGAATCTGCACGCTCTGTGTTTCTGGCAGAAGGGAAAGTGTAACATGTGGTAGCAGTTTTAGCTGGAGACGTAATGAAAAAGCATTTATGTGGAAAGCATTTATCTGAAACAACTTCTCACCTCATCATCAGCAGGTTTCTACAATTATTAAATGAGCAAAAGAAATGTCGTGTGTAGATTACCTTGTCCGTAGGCTTCTCTTCCACACTCCAATAACCTTATCTCCAGGGCTGCTTAAATAATTTGTGTGGTGTTTGGCTGCTCTTTCAGTGCTGAGATACCAAGTTTCTAGTCCACAAAACTAGTCCACAAGTCTATTAGAACTAGGTCTCTGTTTCAAGCATCATTTTTTGTTCCGGGGAATATCAAATATTCTCTTTTGAGCCTGTATAGTGGTTGAATTTGGTGGGTGTGATAAGAAAAACGTCCTCGTGTTTTGCATGGCTCTGTTGGCGAAAGGAGGAGTTGCTGCCCGATGGTTCTTGTTGATCAGCACTGGGGAAGAGCATGTTGTTTTTCCACATGCTCTGATCTGTGATAAGAAGAAGAACTCCAGATTGTGTTTTCCAAACAGACGTTAGGTCTCTCTGTGCTCAGATTTGCCAGGGACTAACCACTGCAGTGATACATCCATCCACCCAAGGCCTAATTTGAAGTGGCACGGTTTCAGATATGAGCCTTGCTTTGATACTGAAGGAGACTGAGCAGGACTCAGCAACAAACTGTCAAGTGTTTTGCTTCATACTCAGTATTTTGCAGAGGATCGTGTGCTGGATGTGGACTTGGGTACCACTGATCTCTCCTCGGCGCTGCCGTTGGCCTCATGGGTGGTTCTGTGCCCCTCTCTGTGCCTCGGTGGTTGTCTGTAACATGGAGCTGATCAGAGCGACCTGCTGACGAGCTGGACTTCAGTAAACTTCAGATGGTGAACGCAGGAAGTGCCTCAAGGCAGAATTTAGCTTTCAGATGGGTTTAGGCAAACAACTGTCAGAAATGGCTTGAGTACAGTGTTTGACCTGCCCTTGGACAGGTGAATGGACTGGGAGACATCTTGAAAACTTCTTTGGCTGCCTTCCAGATGACAATGCTGATAGTGACTGGTGATTAGACCTTATCTTGACTCCTGTGCTGATAAACACCCACGAATCTGAAGCTTTTTAGCAACCGTGGCGCACACCCGCGCAGTTTGTGTTATGTGAGCAAATCCTGTTTCTCTCAGTGTCTGAGTGTAGTTTAACGAGACTTTTGCTACTACTGTACTTCCTTATTATTGAACAAAGCGACTTCAGTGACAGTCAGTTTTATTTTAAGAGCTTACCACAGCAGAGGCATGCAATAAAACAGAATTTTCACAGTTCTGACAATTGGCAGTTGGAGCCATTAACTGTTGTGGAAGAAAGACGGAGAATCAAGATCTCCCCTGAGTTTAATGTAACTTCAGAAGATTCAATACCTTTGTGCCATCCCAACAAGGACAGACCAACAACTGATTTGGGATTAAATTCTTTCAGATTACAAATTTCTCTTGCATAATTTACAAGGAGAAATAGATTAGCAGCCTCTAAGGGTTTGTGCAATGTAGTTAGTGGGGGTTGTATTAGTCTATAGTCATTTGTTTTTCCTTAGGGTTTTATTTGTGTGGTTTTTGGTCATTTTTATCATTTCTCATTTGGCACTTTGATTAGAGAAGCAGAGTGGTGTGGCATGTCACACATCCTATAGTTCAAAAACAATAGGGATCGGTATGTTTGTAATGAGAAGCCATTAAGCAGATACATATCTGACTGGAGCTGGGTTGGATAGTTTGTGCAAGGCCACATGTTATTATACCTTGAATTACTTGAAAATGGGCATTGCTGATATGCTGAAGATGATGAGGGCAAATAGTAAATAAAAATATATTTCATAGAGAGGTCTCAACTGCTTGGCTCTGGGACTGCAAGCAAACAGTACTATTTCAGTACTGCTAAGTAAATTCTTATACCTAGAAATAAGCTGTGGAGAGCATACTTAGAGCTTTGGGCAAAGGAAAAAGGGTGTACAAATTAGTGGTTGTGAGTTGATGAGGGCAGAAGTCCTAGAGTAGTTGAGAGAATATTACATGAGGGCATTGTGAGAGACTGAAATGTCATCTGTCTCAGAGCTTGCTTGTGTCTGTGCAAACTTCAGGGACAAGCTGCTGCGGCCTGTGGATTGGTCTGGGGAGCAGGAGTGTATTGAAGGACGCATCCCCCATTCCTTTGCAGCTGCATTGTCAAACTCCTTAGATAAGCCTCAGAGGGGCAGACTGTACTGAGCTGGCCCCATCCTGTAGCCATTTGTGGCTCTACTGTGTAGGCCAGGCCCCATGCCTGCATTGCTAATGAACTGATAAGAGGCAAATGGTTCTGCCCTTGAAGCTGGATGCAACAAAACCTGTGGGACCAGAGGAAAAAAAAACTAAGGGAGGGCAGATATGCTAATCAGCGGATATGATGAACTTAAAAAGGCAACAGAAAATTTTGCTCAGTGTGCATCTACTATTGAAGCTTGATTCCTGTGCACCCACCACCGAAGAACTGAAGACTGAGGACCAACGGGACGCCGCTGGATCCATGGTGGTGACTATTCTTGCAGCCCTATCCCGCATCCTTGCTTTATGTCTGTCTTTTCCTTCCATTCTGTCGTATTGCTACCCCTCTTCTCTTTTTAATAATAAAAACCTGTTTTGGGTATACGGCACTTGACCTCATTTGTGTCTTAATCTCACTCTGAGGATCATATCGAAACCTCCCCTGACATTGGATTGGGACAGGCATATAATCTATGCATTTGATGCCAGTATGCCTAGTAATGAGATCCTGCATACATTTCTCCTTTCCACAGTTCAAATATGATGTGGAAAAAAATTAGTACAGGTTCAGGGAAAACCATGACACCTGTTAAATTACTGAAAGGCATGCTGTACGACACTTAGTTTTGGATGTGTCTATGTGGGAAATAAATCTGGTAACAGAAGGATGTATGCGTTAGCCCTTTGGTGAATCCTTTCTTGCGCTGGCCGCTTGCATGGGCTGTAGCTGCTCTGTTTTGATTCCTGCCAGGTTTCCTGCTGCCAGCCTCGGGTTATGCTGGGGAACTGGCAGCTGACCAGCAGCACTTCTTCCAAGGGTGCTGCCTGCTTGGAGAAGCTGCTCGAGACCTGGAGTCGCCTTCCCTCTGCTGCTATCTCTGGCAGTCAGCCTCTCTGGGCACGGAACGGAACCCTTTACCCTCGGAGTGGCTGCAGGGGCACAGAGACCTGCGTTGTGATCAGATTCCCCCTGCAGCCATTGCGTGTCTAGCGTGGGTTTGGGCAGCGTGCTAAATGCCCATGCACTATGAAACAGTTTATGCATCCTGGTAACTTAAGAAAAAAAAATAGTCTGGTTGGTAGAGCTAGTTAGCTCTGCTTCACAGGAAAATTAATCCTCCAGGTATTTCTTTGCACAGCTGGCCTTCAGGTGATACTTTACCTTTCTTCCCTCGTCCTCTCTGGCGCTCTGGGAGGTGGGGCAGGAGGGGGGAATCTGGAATAAACTATGTTCCTTCTTTCTCTGCTTTTTTCAGTAACGTCATCCACAAACACAAACTCAATTTCAGTATCTATGTTTACAATTCATGACTATGCTGTGAAATCTGTCCAGATTAAAATCTTAACCTCTGTCTGACGTTTCTACGTAGGTCATTAGTTGTCAGCTTCATCTCCTTGTGGTTAATCTTACGCTTCTGCCCATTTCATTACCTTTCTCGGTTATGGGCAGCTTCGCTTTCCTATTTGCTGTAAGCAGTATGTCCTTTTTGGTGAAGATTTGCTCTTCTTTTGTGTGTCCGGGTGACATTTTACTCTTCTTTTCACATAACATGGCTAAAATGAATCTTCCTTACCCTGATATAGCTGAATGTGTCAACTTAGCGTTCATTCTTTCATGCCTTGTTTGACTACACCATCCTTCTCTGTGGCCTTGAGCAAAGCAATCTTGGCCCTCTCTTCTCTTTGTAGAAAGCAAAGGTTATACATTTCGCCTCATGCTTTGATCGTACTGCTCCTCGTTTTCAGGACAGGGTTTGTAGGTAAAAGTAATAGTTTGTCTTAGACCTGTGTTTGGAAAAATTAGATGGACCTTGTTCTTAAACCATCACCACACACTGAAGCACTTCCCCCTATGCCCCACATATGCCCCAAATGGAGCATATCTCCCGTTTGCTTCTCAGTAGGGCAGATGTCAGTTCCTGTACTTCTCTTAGGGCTTGTCCTGACGCAGCATCTTCTCTTCTTCAGCACTAAGCTGCTGATTTCTTGTTCTGGTCAGTCCGTGCTGCTGATCGCTAAGAAATAAACTGGTCTGAGAAGCCCCCAGCACTGTGCTGATACGGTCACCTGGCTGAGAGGGAGGTGGTTCACATCCTGCTGGTTCAGAGAGAGGAGACCTGTGTTCAAAATACAGTATGGATGAGACTTCACATGCAATTACACTTATTTTTAGGACATCTGCAACTTCCTGGACTGCTTCAAGGTGATTCTCTTGGGTCTTCTGGGATGTGAGTGAGCAGGTGTGAGCAGGTTAGAGTGAACAGGGATGTTTGCAAGATGCTGTACTTCAGAAAGAGTAATAGATAGACATGGAGCTTTCATGAGGCTCCCAGGTGGTGTGTCAACCATTGAGTGATAAAAACAAATCCCTAGGTTGTAATAAGGATTGAAATTTAACAAACCGTAACAAAAAAGCAGAGTCGTAGCTGTGAGTAAAATTATGTGCAAAACTTTACAGAAAAATTCCCCAAATTAAGTTTAAAAATTCTGGTCTTGGTCTAAATCATAGAATCACAGAATCATTCAGGTTGGAAAAGACCCTTGGGATCATCAAGTCCAACCATCAGCCCTACTCTACAAGTTCTCCCCTACACCATATCCCCCAACATCTCATCTAAACGACCCTTAAAGACCTCCAGGGATGGTGACTCCACCACCTCCCTGGGCAGCCTATCCCACTGTCTGACCACTCTTTCTGTGAAAATTTTTTTCCTAATGTCCAGTCTAAACCTCCCCTGTTGCAGTTTAAAGCCATTCCCTCTTGTTCTGTCGCTAATTACCTGTGAGAAGAGACCAGCACCAACCTCTCCACAATGTCCTTTCAGGTAGGTGTAGAGAGTGATGAGGTCTCCCCTCAGCCTTCTCTTCCTCAAGCTAAACAGTCCCAGCTCCTTCAATCGCTCCTCATAGGATTTGTTCTCCAGGCCCTTCACCAGCTTTGTTGCCCTCCTCTGCACTCGCTCCAGCACCTCGATATCTCTCTCGTATTGAGGTGCCCAAAACTGGACACAATACTCCAGGTGTGGCCTCACCAGTGCAGAGTACAGAGGGACTATCACCTCTCTACTTCTGCTGGTCACACTATTTCTAATACAACCCAGGATGCCGTTGCCTTTCTTGGCCACCTGGGCACACTGCTGGCTCATGTTCAGCTGCTTGTCAGTTAGAACCCCCAGATCCTTCTCTTCCACACAGCTCTCCAGCCACACCTCCCCAGTCCTGTAGCCATGCAGGAGGTTGTTGTGGCCCAAGTGCAGGACCTGGCACTTGGCCTTGCTGAAGCTCACCCCATTGACGTTGGCCCACTGATCCAATCTATCCAAGTCTCTCTGTAGAGCCTCCCTATCCTCATGCAGATCGACACTCCCGCTTAACTTGGTGTCATCTGCGAACTCTCTGATGATACACTCTTATCAAGATCATCAATAAAGATGTTGAACAGAAATGGTCCCAACACCAAGCCCTGAGGAACACCACTTGTGACCGGCCATCAGCTGGATTTAGCTCTATTGACCACCACTCTCTGGGACCGTCCATCCAGCCAGTGCTTGACCCAGCAGACTGTTCGCTCATCCAGCCCATGGGCAGCCAGTTTTCCTATGAGAATTCTATGGGGAACTGTGACGAATGCTTTTCGGCAATATCCACAGCTTTTCCCTCATCCAATAGTCGGGGCATTTTGTCATAGAAGGAGATCAGGTTTGTCAGGCAGGACCTGCCTTTCATAAACCCATGCTGACTAGGCCTGATCCCCTGGTTGTCCATTATATGACTTGTAATGGCACGCAAGATGACCTGCTCCATGACCTTCTCTGGCACCAAGGTCAGACTGACAGGTCTGTAGTTTCCTGGATTCTCCTTTCTGCCTCTTTTGTAGATGGGTGACATCTAAAACACGTTAGAGTAGAAACTCTTGTCCAAGCTTCAATGTTTTTACTAAACATAAGCACATGTAAGTCCCGTTACTCTCCCATTGGTAGAAGACGGAGAAGCTGCAAATAACTCAACACTTCATTGTCAAGTATGTTATTTCTTGTATAATAGAGATACGAAAAAAATTCCTGTGCAGCTTTAAGAGCAGGAATCTATAATATACATTGATTTGCTCCAAATCCGGAGGACGAACAGATGCTGAAGAACTAAGGCAAAACTGAGATACTGAGAGAGTGGAGGATTCCTTGAAGAGACTAGTGACAAATCTAACATCCCTCTCCTTCATTCTACAAAAATAGCATCAGTAAAATAACCACGTCAGCATAGTTTAATTAAACAGCATCATTTGCCATTTGTGTGTGTTGGCTTTTTTTTTTTTAACTAGGAGATGGCCAGTTTGTATTTAAGGAGAGTTAATAGTTACATAATCCCAATGTCTTTATGTTTATAGACTGTGCTTGAACATATGTTCATGTATTTCTGTCATCTTAAACTGAGGCATCTGAAATTTCCTCCTCTTTCCATTTGCTATTCTGTGTTTCTCAGTAACCTGAAGACAGATAATTCCAGCTCTCGGAGCCCAAGCACAAATACAGAGGTTCATAATGTCAGCCGGGCTAAAACCAGAGCTGAGCTGAAAAAGCACTTGACACCATTTATGTGGTTGTCAGTTAAAGACCTTCTAAAACAGGGACTTCCTACCTTAACATGAAAGAACAGACTCCACTGAAAGACTTGCAGTGTTTCTTGGGCAACAGATGTTATTAACATCTTAAATGGTTAATATTGTTAAATCTAAAATTTTAAAAATAGAAATGTTTTAGGAAGGCTGGTGGGCTAGGACTGTTTAAAAGGTGAAGAGTGGAGAGGGAGTTCTGAAGAATATGTGGGAGAGAAACAAATCTGTTGTGCGTTTGCCTTCCTGAATAAATACCTTATCCGCTTCACCATATCCATGCTCTCTAACATGATAAATCCTGCAACATTCTCAGCAGCCTTATAATTATTTGAGGAAGGATCCGTTCAGTGCATCTCTAACAGCTGCTAATCATTACCCCAGAAACTAATAGTTTCTTCACTAATGAATCCATCCTCACTGACAATACTATACTCAGTGTTCACCATCACCCTTCATTAAACCCCATCATATGCTTGTAGCCTTTCATATCAAGACTGTTCATATTAAGCATTTTTTCTTTTTAAAAAATTATACTTCTGGTTAAGGGGGAAAAAGCTATTTTTAGAATTCAAATATTTGTGTGTGTTGATACAACTGGATTATATCCATATACCATTAGCTAAAACATGTGCATGTTACACATTCTGCTCACAAGTATTATGATGCAAATAAACACTAGGAGCAAGAGGATCTGTTTCTCGAGCAGAAGGTACCCAAACCCCAGCTCCTTTTGCAAGCCTGAGACTTCTGCAGCACCAGATTGCAGAACCTAGGAGGTGTAACAAACAACTCACGTTATTTTCTCTCCTAAATTTATGCTCTGTGTACCTTCTAAGATTAATCTGAAGAACTCTGCAAACTCCTCTTTTCTATCATGCACACTCACTCAGATGTCGGCACTTCTGTATTTTAATCATCCCTTTGACTGGCCTTGGAAGAAGTTATGCAGACTTTTGTCTAATCTTTGTAAATAAGAGCCTAACTGCCACTGAAGCAGCACCCATCAGTAAGTCAACTGACAGAGGAGTTTGCCCGGGAGGGCAAGAGAGAGTTTTCAGAAGGCTTTCCCTAAGGCCATCCACTCCCAAAGCAAAGAGGTTTAAATAGAGCTATGGAGATAAAGAGTGTGCTGCAATGACCTTCATCTGAAAGCTGTGTTTGTCCTCTCTCCTCCCATTCTTCTTTCAGTTTAGGAAACCAAATGGCATTTCCATGATAACATATTTGGAAAGACCTCTTTCTCTCTGGTTTTATCATATAAATAAGCATGTAAGTGATGGTTTCTCTTAGAGCAGCTCTGATGAGAGTCGAGTCATATGTGAAATTCTTGAGAGAGGAATGATATGATCTGGTAAACCGAAACCTGTTCCCATTATGTACCCTAATGAGAAGTGGTTGCCAGTCTGTTAGAGTAGCTCTTACGCACTGCTATTCCTTGGCTTTAAATGTTAGTGTGCACGATCCTCAGGATTTTAAAACAATGGCTTTGAAAAGAGCTTTTTCAAGCAAACCAAATGTTGGATCAGACATGCTGGAATAAGGGGAGGAGAGTCTGCTGTGAATCCCTGGGGTGTGTCACTTGAAAGAGTGCGGTGCCCTCCAGGGCAAATGAAACAACAGGGAATCAGGAGAGTTCAGCTGTTGCAGCTGTTTATTCTACAGCAACTTCAAGTGATGCTGATAGTGTTTCTAATGCCTTAAATCAACCAGCAGATGTCTGTGGCCTCGAGGTAAGAAATGCTGAACATCTGCCAGTTTCCAGACTTGAAACATTGCAGCTGCCTGACCTGGAGGAAATGTTATTGTCAGTGTACCAGGAATGTCAGTGCTGCTGTCGTGGGACATTGTCGCTAAGGAATACATGATTGTCACTTCACAAAATGCTGAACAACTCCCTCTCCCGAAGATCCCATTTTAAGCAATTTGGTTATTTTTCAATTCCTTGCATGAAGAGCAGCCACAAGAATACCAATGTTTGAAGACATTGCTTTTGTCCAGGGGAAGCAAAACGTGTCATAAAAAAACCCAACAGTGTGTTTTGCATATGTGTTTTTAAACGAAGTAAAGTGCCTTGGATGTTCACCTTACTTTCTCAAAAGGCCCTGTAAAGTTCAATATTTAGTTCTGCCCAATTGCCTTTTTCTTAGGAGATAAAAAGAGGAAAGAAGCAACAGGACTTCTCTTGTATTTTAAGCATAATAGCTGTACTCTCAGGTGCCTCAAATATTACATACAACAGTGGCATGTTTCTATCATTATTTTCACCTGTAAAAAAAACAGAATGTGAAAAGCAAAGGCAGTTAAAATGATCTAAAATATTTCCAGACTGGAAAGGTGAAAGGAGACTCCCAGGCTGGGAACACCTCTTTTCAAAGACTGTTTCCCTGAGGAGAAGCTGTGGTGAGGGCTCTCCAGCTCAGGAGGGAACAGAAATGCCTTTGGAAACCGTGTAGGATGAGGGAGAAGTAGAGCGATGTCATCGCTGTGTTTTAAGAGACCAAAAATAGCTCTTTAGCATTTTGAATAGAAGTTGTTGTTCCTCTCCCCTGAGCTGGCCATGAGGAAGCAGAACAAGCCTCCTGCAGCCTTTTCTCTTAATTTAAAGCCATTGCAGAACACTGCAGAGAGGTTTTGGCTCTGGGGAGCTGCAATAAAGTGCTGGCTACCGGAGGGTCGCTCTGGGGCGGTGTTGGAGCCCATTCCTGTGACTGCCGTGACCCCCAGGGACTGCAGAGACAGTTCAATAATTTTCAAGAGTAAATATCTGTGTTTACATCACATCTTACTCTGCAAGGGAGCTTTTATCAGCAAATGTCTTCATTAGGAGGAAATTGTCAAAATGCTTCTATTTTAAGCAATCTCTGCAATTCCCAGGGAAGTTTTAATTTTACAACCACCAATTTTTTTCTCATTTGGGTGTTGACTTGAGATGGATTTTGCTCCCTTAATTAATAAATAGCTTCATTAAAACATCAGTGCTGCTGAGATGCTGGGAGTTAACGGTTTAGATTTAGCCATATCAGTTTGTTCAGAAGTGCCAGATCTCAGGCTGGAAGCTTTGCAAACTTTTACTAAATACAGGTGGTACCACTGTTAATCTGTTTGCGGTCTGATGTGATGCACCTACAGGAGATGTCTGATGACCTTTGAGAAGTACCATCTGGAAAAACGTTAGTGTATTTTAACAGGTATGAGGTGAAAGCAACAAATCATTTCTTTCCCTCGGGCCTTTCAGTTCAGCAGCAGACGATGTACGTGCACATGTAATACCAGGGCAAGTCCAGCTCTCCTTCAGTAGCCCTCTGCCTCGGATCTTTGGCTCCTTATCTGAGGGCTTATTTTCAAGTGGTGTTAGTTTCAACCAGTGTGGGGGATTTCTCGTGCAGTGAGTATGTGAAAACACAGAAATACAATCTTCAGGGCCCCGCTGCATGAAATGTAGAATATCCTCAATGTCCTTTGACTCCTCTTTGGGTCCCTAATGACAGAGACAACCAGACAGAAGAGGATTAAGAAATATAATAGGGGATGCACCTGTGATCTGGAAAACACACGTGCATTTTTAATGTTTTTGTGGATCTTGGTGCCGTTGAGGCTGTGCAAAGGAAATCTTAAATAAGGATTTGATGGCACAAAGCACTGATCCCTGTCTGTTCCTCTGATTTCAGTCAAGAGTAGTCAACACCTCACAGGAACTGTTAATATCTCCTTGACCCATGTATTTATTGTACAGTGATGAGGTATTTCTTAGTACCTATGATTTTCTGGACTGGGCAACTGATGGCTAAGAGAACAGGGTTTATAATTTCTCTGCAGGAAGCTCCAGTGAAAAGGGAAGAGATAATGTACTGAGGTTGTGGTTTGAAGGGCTCTCCTCCAAAACTGATGATGTTCTAAGAATGATCAAAGGTCAAGTAAATGCAAAAAGGGAAAAACGCCTGAGACAAAGATAGGAATCACATCTATGTAACAACTGGGTGTGAGGTTTGTTTCTTCAGAAAGCAATATTAAAGTATCCTTCTTATCAGTCTTCCTCTGACTTTGATCTTGGTCTTTACCCAATCTTTTGCACTTTAGTTCAAAATGTGCGTAAAATCTCTTTCAGTTAATTCTGAGAGTTTTGTTGTGAAGCTCATTTAGTTCATAACACAGTTCTGCTGCCCTGCTAAAATGGCAAAATCTCAAGATTAAACTCGGGCTGAGCCCCCAAACATCTGGCAAACAGCTCAACCGTCTACAAATCTGGCTTTCACACCAAAAGAGCTACTTTCTGGAATGTATAGCTATTGTTGTTTACATTAAAAGTTCTTTGAGACTGCTAAGTAAAACCAATAGTGTTTATTCATATTAGGAATTATGCCTTAAAACGTTGTCTATACAAATAATTTCAACTGTCACATTTTCTTAAGAGATTAAACTTAGTGCATCAATTCAAGTTTTCAAATGTTATAGTGTACTTCCTACATATTATTTTCAGAATTTGTAATTTTATCATGTTTGGATTTTCCAGTTGACAATTCCTTTGTTTCAATTTAGATTTGTCTTGTAGATTGAAGTACTCGCTGCATCTCTTTCTCGTGTGTTCGTTAGCGTTCTCCTTTTTTATTAACTTCCATGTCTTCTTGGCTCTGCTGTCGAAATAGAGAGACAGAACATTTTGTGTGTAATTTATTAGAACAAAACAACATGCAGGTCCACTTTCAAGCCTCCTAGAAGCAACAGAAGAAGAAATAATTTCATCCTAATATAATTCACCCGTGTTTCAAAATACTCCATTCAAGTATTTTTCCTCTAAAACCTTCCCAGGCAGATGCTTGAGAACCGTGTGGTGGTTGCACAAAGAAACCAGAAATGGTAGCGAGCCTGGTGAGGGATTCCAGGAGGTGGGTTGAGGTGCTTTGCATCCCTGGGGTGCCTCAACAGGATTTGCATCTCCGACCAGAATCAGAACAGCCCAATGCTGCGTGTGGAACTGCCCTGGGTCAGCTCAGAGCAGCACTGACAGCGGGGTTGTTGGGAGGGTCTGAAACAGGTGGGGAGGGACCTGGTGCTTTTACTGAAAAGCTGAAATTGTATCAGTCAGTTACCTGAACGGTGGTTTTCAACTGAGAGCACGTTTTTGCACGTGGATTTCTTCTCCTCAGTGTTGGTCCATTATGGGATCCTGACGTATATTTGTCTGTAGAAAACACACAGACATTGTTTCTTACTTTCAGCTGCAGTTGCAGGAAAGACTCTCTGAGCCTGATTGGTGAATTCAGTACGACGTCAGCTGAAGGACCAGTGAGTGCATCGGGTGAATCCCACACCACCTCTGAAATACCAACTACTATTCAATCCAGGCTCTCTCTCTAGTCGTTTAAAGCTCATTTGTAATCTCGCAGCATTCCCAGGGGGCTCACAGGACCTTCCGAATGAGGCGATCTCGCCATGGACATCCTTGACTCCAACAAAGGGGATGTTCCTGTGTTGAAAATCTGCCCAAAGGCATCAGTTGCTTTTAGATTAAAGGAATCCATAAGCCAATCTCCTGTCTTATCCCTGCTTGTGAAGAAAGCACAAGGCACAAGGCAATATTATGTTTTTGTGCTGGGCAGTTGATTTTGCATCAGAGGATGCTGCCTGGTGACTAACCCTTTTCTGTAAAACGGGCTTAAAAATGAATATCATGAGTACTCTGGTGTTCTATGAATTCCATCTTAATTCCATTAATTCAAATTATTAATTCCACAATAATCCTAACATTTTCAGTTTATACACTACATGTAAGTATTACCATAGTTTTCCATTTGGGTCCGAAGTCTTCTATTTGTGTGGGGCTGAATCTTTTGCTCGGAACATTTCTGACCACGTGGCTCGGGTATTGCTGAAAAGAAAGGCAGCAAAAATAGTGATGGTTGCTCTTACAACAAAAATGCCGATGCCCTTTGTTTTGAAATGCTCTGTCCTTTGTTAACCTGGAAATTTGGTAAGATGTATTCTTCACATGAAGAATGTTCTCTCTGTAATCTCTATACCAATCTGTCCACATTTACTCACAGCAAACATGAAAAGAATCAAGAAAAAATCCCACAACTGTTTTGTCCCCGAGATGAAGCAGTGATGTTGGGATTCATGTCACCCCCTGACAGCAGGGGTTACTCTGTCTGAAGGAGGTTTTATTGGAAACTAAGACAGGGAGGCGACTCAAGATGGAGATTCAAGCCGGCTTAAGAGAGATGACTGGAAGTGGCAAGAGGAAATCACTTTCTTTGCTTACAGTCACTGAAATTATTTACAACTAATTTTCCTGATGAAGTGACAGATGACAAAACACAATTATCCAGAGAAATCATGGAAATGGGAAGGAGAGAGGCAAATAAAACCCAAATGCTGTACTGATTGTGTGAAGGTATATTAGCAAGTTAAAAATAAAACAAAAGATGTACAATTATGGTTACATCCAAAACAGATTGCCAGAAAGAAAGATACAAGACTCGGAATCCCACCTGTAGGCTTCTTGTCAAATTTATGACGTAGCAGGTGCTATCAATAGGACAGTGGAGTATTTCAGAGATGGAAAAGAGATGAAGGAAAATATCATCCTGAATGAATGGCAGGAAGAATGAATTCAGTCCTCTGTCCAACATAAATAATGTGAACAAAATTAATATAAATCGCAGAAATTTATGCTACATCGAAATTGATAGCAGAAGTTTGAACAAGACATAAAAGATGCTGTAAAAAGTGGGGATCGGTATATTTGTGCCCAGTGGCACATCACTGCATTCATCCCCCTTTGTGGGACAGAGAAGTGTATTGCTGCTCTGAAGGTGCTATCTATGAAGATGTCTGTCTGTGGATACTGCGGCAATCTGTTTGTGAAAATGATGCTGGATCAAATTACTCTTGCTCATATTCAGGCATAAATAACTGAATTTTCACCTGCAGGGACCAATCGAAAGCAGCACAAGACAGACAGGCACATTTGAGGCATTTTAAGAATCCAGTGTAAGCAGGAGCCCACCTGTAGATTCACTGAACTTTGGTTCTTGCTTGGCAGTGCCAGTATGGTAGACGACATATGCAGATCGTCGAGGTTCTGGAGAGCTGAAAGAAGACTTTCTTCCAGTTTGTGTCACATAAAGGTGAGAAGAATCACTTTCATCATCCTTCCCTTGACCCCTTTGTTGGTAACTTGGTTTTACTTTGGGGTTTGAAGTGTGAATTCCTAAAAGTGAAAAAACAAACAAAAATGTTGTGCTGTTCTTCAAAATTGGACATATTGGCTGGAAAACAAGATTAAAACATTGTTCTTTGTGGGTAGCCCAGTCCAAATAGATTAGTTATTTGATCTACCCCATGATGCTCAGCAATGAGAAGCCAGTGTAAAGTATATTAGCTCCGTTTTCAAAGGCTCTGCGATCTGTTCTGGGAATATTCTCAATTGCTGCTCTCCTTCCTGAGCGCTCTCCTTCTCTATCGGCGTTATTAGATTTGTAGGAATTGTATTGCCATCACCTGGACAGGCAAGAGAAGGAACAGTTTAGCTGCTTGTGGGTAAGCACAGGGAACGGCACTGCCATTCTCTTCCTCCCACCTCTGGGAGCTCGTGATTAGTTTAGTGCAATTTCCTTTAACCTCTCATTTTCTGTGCTTCTTTCTCTCTGGTTAGTTCTTTGGATCCTGGCGAGTGTAACTTGAGCACCTGGCGTGTGTCTGCTGTGCTCTCTAAGGAAACACCATAATGCACAGGTTAAAGAAGACCACAGCTCCAAAGTAAGGAACCAGCTACAGCCACCTGCTCGTTCTTTAGCTTCTCACTTTTCATGAAGGATATTTATGGATCCTACCCAATCGAATATGTGACATATTCAAGGTGCGTGTCATCATTGTACCTAAAACCTCAAGAGAACTCACTTGAAGCAATGCCCTGGGGAAATACCTCTGTGCTTTTCTCTGAATGTATCTAATTATAAATAAATATGACAAGCTATATCCGTATCTTTCTTACGGATTTCCCTGTCTATAGTCTAAATATATATAAATATTCAACAGAAATAACTTATTAAAACTATTTTAATAATAAACATGTTAAATGTAGAAAGAAGAAGAAGATCCTTTTGCCCAGTTCTGTTGAACAATTTGGGCTGGCAAAAGCATGGCTTTGTATGTCTGCATGGTTCAAAATGGAGACAATTCTTCCATTCCCTTTTTTATTAGCACATCATCCTACTCAAATCTGTGTTACGTTAAACAGTATTATCAAGATTTTATCCCTGACATTTACACGAATGTGAAAGTAAATTATTTTTTTTACTTGAAAGTAGCAGGTCATATTTCTGTCCAGCAATTTCTGATGACTGCTCTACTGGTGAGTCTGGTGTGTTATTATAGTCAGAACATAATGCTCTCTCCTCAAGTGGAATTATACTATTGCTTATTCAGTAAAAGAACTAATACAGCTTTTTTTTTTTTTTTTTTCAGTCATGCCACTTGCTGAAGAATGAAGGAGAAACATAATATAGGAGGTAAGTATTTCTTAATTTGTATTTCTGTGTCCTGCATTATGTTGGATAAAGCCTAGCATTCAAACCAAAATGGAACTCTTTTGTTACTATCTTTTGTAAGGCACTTGAAGGGGGTATTTATTTAATCTAAATTTAGTTACAGAGAAGATTGATGTGTGGCTGCATTTCATCATCTAGACACCCAAGACAGCCAGCAGAGAGCACAGAGCTCCTCTGGGAAAGGGACTCATCTCACCTCTCTTTGGCACTGTCTTAGGATGCAATAAATAGCCCCGTAAGAGCACCCACATGGCCTGATGGGGAATTGAAGCTACATTCCTACCTTAGGATGGTTAAAACTAGACTACACAAATCTTGATCTTGAAGAAAAACTAGATGCAAGACCTATGTTGTGTATCTCAGGAAAGTACACGTAGGGTTAACAGCCCATTTGTACCTTTTCCACCTACAGTTGGTACAGGTAGTCACCACGTCTGTGACACTGTAGAGATATGGGGGAAAATTAATGAAGTTTTTTTATGGTCTTTGTAATGTGCTATCTTTTATCAACAGTAAATTTAAAAAGTGGGGAGGAGGGGCAAACTATGTGATAGTTTCTCCCTGTAACAGTAATTTGAAAAGTGGTAAACATTGTCCAAGAAGCTGAAAAGTAGTTGCCTTTCTGCGAGTCTTGGTCAGTAGCTTCCAAGGGCAACAGCTCATTTTCCCGAGGTGAAGACACAGTTTTTGTTGGTTGGTGTTTGTGAGAGGGCTGAATCCTCTAATACTCTCCTAGACACACCCCAAGAGGGGAAAAAAACCCCCAAACAACAAAGTTTACTATATTGACAGCACTGCTGTTTAGGAAAGAGCAACTAAGTTTGTATTTACCAGATTTATAGCATATTTCCTTTATTGCTCTTTCCTCTTCAATATCTGCAGCAGTCTTTGGCACCCAATTAGGAACATCTGTAGGAAATATTTTTCAAGGATGGCTAGACAGCTATACAAAGACCTTCAGCAATCCTTAATAGCCAACCACCATAAGGAATTTCACTTTGGTCACAGTCCTTCTTTTTCAGCCTCTGTTTCTGGCCAGAAAAATGATTCCTTGCTATTAGGTATTTGCAGGTGCAGTGGACTTGCAGTTACGACACATATTAAGAAGCAAATGTTTGTTGATCTAAACCGATTCAAAACCATCTTCAGTACTCGTGATCCTTCTTTTACCCGCCAAAGGAAATCTTCTGATGAAACATGCCACCAGTGAGTGCTTGTCACAAAACCTCTGCCCACAGTTCCTCTCCTGCAGTGTCTGCCAGCAGAGCTGGCAAAGGGAGTGCTCCTTGGCTGTCTCAGGTAAGGCTACTGAGCTTAGCAAAGCCCTACTCCTTATATTGGTGAAGCTCCTGTGGCTTACTCAGACTGAAACTGAGTTAGGAAGCATGAACAGGCAGCCCTGCCAGCCAGCCTGAAGGGCCGGGGGAAGTGAGGAGCAGCTTGGGGCTGCCTGAGAACTAGCACAGCAGTTTGCAGAGTGTGCACGTGAGAGTGGGTCGCTCTCTCACTTTCCCTCTCCAGGAATGTGCAATTCATTCCTTCCCTGTGAATCTGGCGTCTCTGAGTGAGATCCATTCAACAGTTTAACTACATTTAAAAAAATTAATAAATAAGTAAATATATAAAAATAGATACACATAGACATTCAGTTTATGTGAAGAGTGTTGTATGGAATCTCTTTGCTAGATTTAAGAATAACTTTCTGTAATAAAATGAGACTGCCCACAGAGCTTAGGAAACCAGTTGAAGAAATTCTTTAAGTTGAAGTCACACCACTATCTTTTGTGAACAAACCTGTGACTTCAGCGATGAGTGTGTACAGCCCCTGTTCAACAGTTTGTTTCCCAGAAAAGAAGTACCTCCTAAACTTGTAATTTCATCCCTGAATTTTGAGAAATTTTGAAGAGTATTAGATGGCCATCTGAACCATGGATTGTATTTTCAGCTCTATTTAATGAAAAAGAGGTTTGTGAATTATACCGCTATTGAAATACACAGCCAGGCATTTCCCAGGAGGTAGAAAATGTTGCCTCACTCACATCTGGTTACTACCGGTTCTAGTAATTCGGGGATTAGCTGGAAACTATTTCAAAAACTTATCAACAGCTGTTTTCTAAAACAGTAATGGTTATTCGAATAAATCAGCAGTGCCATTCTACTTCCTTGTAAAAGAAAGAAAAAACTTGTTTACAGTTCTCTTCCTCTTCATCATCATGTTCATCATCCTCTTCATCCTTGAGGTTTATCTTCAGTGGAGGGTGAATTGGCAGTAGAATATTCTGTGTGTTCCTGCGTGATTCTTGATGAGGGGCTGGATGCAGAATCCCTTCTTGGACACCCTGTTGCAGTGGGGCATCTGCAGAAAAGAACATGGTGTTTCTTTTGTTAGGAGGCAACTAGAATATCAAATCCAGGTTCAGAGCAGCAGGTGTAGTTCTGAAATCATTCTCACACTGAAGGCATCATTACACAGACAGATTGTGCCTTCTAGGGAAAGCCTTCTGCGGAGGTTGGCAAAGGAGCATCTTCCAGCTGCAGAAAGTAAGAAAAACCGCGGGTACTGGCTCCTCTGAACGGACAGATGAGGCACTGCTGAACGAAGCCTTTTGAGAAGAGGAACAGTTGGATCATTCCACACTATTTGAGAAAGGCTGGATATCTCTTCCAGCTGGTGGAGAGATTCATTTCAGTCAGTAACCTTCTTTCTTCCAGTCCCTTTGCAGTTATTGACAACATAGGGAACCACGTGATTAGCAATACCTGGGCTGCAGGGAGTAAATGAGCTTAGGACCCCACCTGTGAGAATATTTTAAACAGGCTGAATACCAGGCAGGCCTGTATCACTGCCCGTGGCATCAGTTCTGAAGCATTTAGCAACGCTAAGCACAGGATTACCCATTTTCATCTTGGAGACCTTTTCTTTCTATCAACATTTTCTGAAACACATCTCTCTTTACTGAGTACAACATGTCGGTTTTGGGAAAGAATATGAAGTTCCTGAAAATAATTTACACTTAATGAGAGGAAAATCATAAAAGATACTCTTTTCCATAGACATTTATATCTACCTGTGATGTTGGCAGCAGAACTGTTTTGGTACCTGGACAGCATTTTCTGAGAGCCAGGAAATGCAACGGACTGAGATTAAAAATGGTGAAAGATGGTGAGCTGCTTTGTATTGTTCAAGCCGACCAATGTGCAGCTATAGATACAGTCAGGATTCTGTGCACTGCATTAAAAAATATTGAAGTTGGATGTTTTTTTCTGGCTTTAATGAAATAAGATGAAGCATAGGCATTGTCTTTTCTTCCCATGGTTGCTATTTCTGTGCCTCTCTTGCTTGCCTATGAGCAGCAGCATGTGGGTCACATTCAACCCATTTTCGTAACACTACTGCAGATCAGATTTGTTGTATCTCATGCAAGAGAAAGTAAGATACAGCACTTTATCTCGATAGAGCCTTTGTCAGTGTCCAGAATAGGGTATTATTAGCTCCGGGGCCTGTAAGCCAAATCAAACTTCTATGAGTTTAACAAGATTTCCAGGTATGAAAATGAATAAATGCGGTTTTACTGTTTGCAGTGTGAATGTGGAGCACACGGACGCTGCTCTTACCCAGCATACCCTTGTCTCTGGTGGCTCTTGGGCACAGTCTCTGGCTCACAGCACACCCATAAGTGTCCCTGCGTGGTGGCTACGACAGCGCTGGCTGCCAGGGGCCGATGCTGTGGCTGTGGGGGCTGTGCTAGGAGCAGTCTGGGCACTCACAGAAACAGCGCTTGAGTTCTTGCCCTGCTCCTGTGTGGCCAGTTAGGCCCAACATGCCCAGATAGGACAGGCTGCCTTTTCCGGGGGGGATTTTGGGAACACAAGGCGCTTGCTTCTGACTAGAGTCTTTCTGTCTGACACCTGTCTCCAGCTCTGAAGAGGAGGCCCGTGAACAACTCTATTTTAGTCCACTTGTTTGCGCTTCTATGGCAAGTCATGCTGACTTGCTCTCAACCCCTCCTCCGCCTCCTCCTCCTCCTTTAGTTGCTCTGACCTCGGTGTTTGCAGAGGTATTTCCCTCACTCCCCTCCTCATCTCAGGTTCCCCTTCTTCAATATCTTATCACAGAGGCGCAGCCACTGTCGCTAATTGGCCAGAGGCAGGTCTGACTTGGAGCCAGGGGAGCTTCTAGAAGCTTCTCACAGCAGCCACCCCTGTAGCCCCTCTCCTGCTACCAAACCCCGCCACACACAAACCCACCACCACAGCCTTCGCCCTGAGCACTCCCCTGAAGAGCCCGTAGCCGAGATCAAATCAGTCCCATATGCTTGTCTGGACTCACAGCTGACCTGCAGCCGTTCTTTGTGCAGGGCCAGGGCGGCTCCGGCTTCACCTTCACCCACCCCTTCGACAGCTGAGGCCAGAATGAGCCAGGGACAGCCATCCCCCACGGGCCTTCCCAGCCTCAGAGCCAAACCCCTCCTCCAGGCCCCAAGGACCTCGGTGGCCCTACAGCAGACACCTCCCGTCACCCCTGCGCAGCAGCCCGGAGGCCGCCAGGCCCTCTCCTGCCCTCTGCCCCTCTCTGCTCCTGTCGGCTGTGGGGACGGTGCCACTCGCAGCAGCCGAGTGGTCGGAGGGTGATGGAGACTGCCTGGCCCCGCCGGGACACTGTGGCCACTGGCCCGTTGAGGGGACCCCAGGCCTGGCCTGAGCAGAGGGCTGGAGCCCAGGGCACAGCAGGGGAGCTGGAGGCTGTGCCGGTGCCCGAGGGGCAGCTCTGCTCTCTGGCAAGGAAATGGTGCCCGGCACGGAGCCTTCAGGGCCTCAGGGCTTCAGGGGCCAATCCCAGCAGCGTCCGTTGGCGACATCAGCAGCCGCCCATTACACAAACCCTGCGGCTGGCCCACAGCTCGCTGAGCAGTCGAGCTTGTGGCAGTGGGTGTGAGTAGTAGAGGAGCCCACGGACAGTGGGACGAGTGAAAAGAGGTCCTTGAAACCTTTGAGGATGCCTCCCCAGCCCCAAAAACGCCAGAGGGCTGATGGGAGCAGCAGCTGTGGCAGGTCAGTCGAGCCAATGGAGGTTGACCTGCCACAGCAGGGCCATGAGCCCATGGAGGTGGATCCACCTTGAGAGGTGGAGGAGTCCATGGAGGTGGATCCACCTCGCGATATAGAAGAGCCCATGGAGGTGGATCCACCTCAAGAAGAGGAGGAGCTGATGGAGGTGGATCCACCTCAAGAAAAGGAGGAGCCGATGGAGGTGGATCCATCTCCTGTGAGGCTGATGGGGCACTGCAGCACCATGCCCAGGTGCCCGAAGCGCCGCAGGGCGCGGGGGGGCTCTCAGCCGGCCTCCCAATAGCCCCCCCACCTCCCCAACAAGTGGTGCTAGCCCCGAGGGGACCAGCCACTCCGACACCCGGTAAGCTCCTCATGTCAAGCCGCAGATGAGCCCGGCTTTCCCACCCCCACCCCCTCCCCTCATGACGGGAGCCATCTCCTCTGCCCTGAGCCCAAAGAGGCGAGGAGGGGGGCTGCCATTTTCTGTCTGGCAGCGCCATAGCGCCGGGAGGAGTCCCTTGGAGCCTGCTGGAGTCTGCCGAGGACCACTGAGGAGTGCCAGAGACCCCTGAGGACCGCCGAGGACAGCCAGAGACTACTGAGGACCACCGAGGACCGCTGAGGATCACCAAGGAACGCTGAGGAGCATCGAGGACCGCCGGAGAAGCCCAGGGACCACCAAGTACCACTGGAGGCTGTTGGACTCCCCTGGAGGCCATCGAGGTAACTGGGGCCCGGAGGTGGCATTTTTTCAGCCTGAGGATGAAGAAGCACGTGGGGGGTGGCTGTCCTCACCCAGCCCTCGCCTCAGCTCCCCAACGGGTGCGTGAAGGGGAAGCCAGACCCGCCCTGGCAGTGCGCAGAGAAGAGCAGCACAGCACCAAAGAAGGCAGATGCCTGTGCTGGTTCTGGCTGGGACAGAGTTAGTTTTCTTCCTAGGAGCTGGTCCAGTGCTGTACTTTGGATTTAGTATGAGAATGATGCTGATAACATGCTGATGCGGTAGTCGGTGCTGAGTAGTGCTCGTTCTAAGTCAAGGATTTTTCATTTTCCCAGGCTCTGCACGTGAGCAGGTGCACAGGAAGCTGGGAGGGCGCAGGGCTGCCAGGAGAGCTGACCCCAGCTGAGCACGGGGACACTCCGTACCGTACGAGGTCATGCTCGGCACAGGAATCTGGGGGAGGGAGAAGGAACGGGGAGGACGGTCAAAGTGGTGACAGCACCATGGATGACCAGCTTTCTCTGCCGAGGCAGCTTGGGGCTCACCCAGCTCTCTCCCTGTCCCTTCCCTGTGCACAGGACACCAGAAGGAGCCAAGAAGCCCTGAGTGACCCTTGTCCCGTCACTCCAACTCCTGGAGAAGGAGCGGAGCCGCCGCCATGCCGTGAGTGTCTCTCTGGCCCGGGCGCTGTCCCCAGCACTGCTCCTCCAGCCCGGCAGCACAGGCATCACTGCTCCCCTTCTGCCACTGCTTGTCTCTTGGCCAGTGGAGGCCGTTCAGCACCAGGAGCCTGGAGAGGCTGGTGGAGGGCCAGGCAGAGGGGAGAACGGCTGTCTTTCTCCTCTGGCTGTGCCGGGGTGCAGGGATGGGCGTGCAGCAGGGCCAGCTTGTGTGGGAGGGTGGGAGGGAGAGAGGGAGGGTCCCATGGTGCTACTGGGAGAGCAGAGAGGGTTGGGGAGCCACCAGGAACGCTGGCACATCTTTGCTGGTGGCACTGGGAGGAAACCTGCCGCTCAGGGCAGAGATCCTGGGAGGGGAGAGAGTCCCCGCTCTGCCATGCTCAGGCTGCTGGTGCTGGGTTCTTGCAGGCTGATCTCAAGCAAGGGCCTCTGACGGTCCCGTCGAGCAGCGAAGGGGCACTTTGCCGCTCACTGGGTGAGTTTGGGAAAGAAAGGCCCCTCCTGCAAGCGGCTGGGCTGTGCTCCCTTGTCCCTTGAGTGTCCTCATGCAGGTTGTGCAGTTGAGGGATGACGTCAGACGAAGAAAGGACAGCGCTGGCAGCGGCCGCTGGACGTGGTTCTGCTGGGACATGGGGCCTCTGGTGCTGCCCAGAGCCTGGAGGAGGACAGGGCCAGGGCTGGGCCATGCTTTCCCAGGCTCTCAGGAGCCCCCGAGCCGGAGCTGTTGAGCTGGAGCCGTGGTTCCAGCTGCCGGCTCCCTGCCCATCCTACTGCACCGCTCAGCACCGCGCTGCAGGCAGGGCAGGGCAGGGCAGGCTCCGGGAGCGCTGGCCTGGCGGCATCCACTGACGGGCTCTTCTCTCTTTCCCTTTGCAGCAGGAGGGATCAGCAGCAGCAGCAGCAGCAGGAGGCGGAGGAGGCGGGGGCTGCCCTGGCCCTTTGCTCTGCGGCAGAGCCCGGCCTCTGTCCCGGCGCCAGGGCAGGCGGGCTCCAGCTGCAGCAGGGCGCTCTTTGGGCAGCCCCTGGCAGCCCTCTGCGAGGATGGCACACTGCCCCGGCCCATCCAGGTCAGCCAGCCTGTCCAGGGGGTCCCCAGCCCTCCCTCCACAGGCTCCGGAGGGGCAGCGGAAAGATGCAGGAAGGTGCAGCAGGTCAGGCAGCCCAGGTGCGTGCCCATAGCCAATGCCAGCAACGTCTGTCTGCTCTGGGCTGTAAGCAATTCCTCATAAACGGTGTTCCCCAAAGAGAGGGCAACAAAACCCTGCCTCTTCCTGCCGTCAGGGATTCACCAGAGCTTTCTGACTCTGTCATTGCAGGTGCTGATTCCTTCTCCCTGCCTGAACCGCTGTGACTCCGGGGCCCCCGCAGCTGCTGTCTACAATAAAAAGATCTTTTCTCTCTTGCGACTGAGTCTGCTGTGGGTGTGTATGCTGCTTTACTGAACTTTCCACCCACACTGACAATGGAAAAGTACAACCAGCACCCGGGTCAGAAGATTAACGACGTCTAAAAGCAAGAAATAGTTACAAGACGGCCAGAAGAAAAGAAGGTGCTCGTTAAGGAAGAAGCTGATAAAGAAGGGACCTTTTGGAATTGCAAAATCAGGAACTTATCTACTGGCTACGTGCGGGTAGCAGTGTTTGTGGAAAGTACCGAGGGGAGCTATTTTTAGAAATAAACGTGCACAACAGTATATAAGGGCTTGCTGCTATTTTTAGAAGACACAAGAGTCTATAAGGGCTTGCTTGCTAATAAAAGTTTGAGCTTGACTTCCAATCATATTGATTGTCTGTGGTCTTGTCTCCTGTGACCTGCACGGGAATCCGTCCCCACAGTGTGCCACGAGATATTCTGGAGCGAGGAGCTGTTCTGAGATGAATCCTCAGGGAGGGGTTTGGGATCGTCCCTTGTCCCAGCACCCTTTCCAGTGGGCGTCAGGGCTGAGTCGAGGTGCTGTAGGAGGGAAACCCAAGCCCAGAGTCACGCGGGAGGGTCGAGGTTGGACGGAGCAAGTGACAAGAACAGTGACAAGTTGGTATCACTCAGAATCTAAACGTAGCCGCCCCCAGCCCCTCTGACACCTGAGGATAAACTGGGACACAAGGGGGTTCATTTTCTGCCAAATTATCCTGTAAGGCAACAGGTGTCAATGTTGGGGACACTCCAGGGATGGAGACGTCACCACAGACACGCTGGGGACACCTTGGGGACACCATGGTCCCTTCCCAGTTGTGGGGCATCAAAGTGGGGTGCACCCCAGGGATGGGAATGTCCCCAAGATCCAGCCTGGGGTCTCCTGTATCCCCTCAAAGTCACGTGGTGGACACCCCGAGGACGGGGACATCACTAAGAGCCACCTTGGGGTCCCTCACGGTCATGGGGCATCAATGTGGGGGACACCTCATGGATGAGAATGTCCCCAAGAGCCATCTTGGTGTCCCCATGTCCCCTCCCATGACCAGGGTGATGATTTGGGGACCTCCAGGAGACCCCGAGGGGTGTGTGGGGTGTCCCCATGCCCCCCCCCGGGTGTCCCTGTGTCCCCCATCCTGGTTGATGCCGTGGATATACCAGTGGAGGCTTTTGGTGGCTTTCTTCATCAGCCCGGTGCGGTCCCCTTGCAGGGGGGGTGGGGGGGGACACGGGTGACAACAGGCTCCCCAAATCTGAGGGGAGCAGTTGTGGGGGGCATTGGGACACCCCTCCTTCCCAGGTGTCCTCGAGAGTTTGGGGGTGCAGGGACAGGGGTGTGGCATTGGTGGGACCCCCCCAAAAATCCCTGCAGGGGGTGGTGGGGACAACAGGGACATAGTGTGTGGGGTAACTGGGGGGTGACAATGCTGGGACCCCCCAAAGCTCCTGCAGGGGACAGTAGGGATGTGGAGGAGGGGTTTGGGGGTCCCAATGAGGGAACTGGGGGTGCAGGAGGAAGGGTGACATCAGTGGGACCTCCTCCAGACCCCTGCAGGGGACAGTGGGATGATGGGGGGGTCCAAGTGGGGAACTGAGGGTCTCTGGGGGGGTTAAGGTGGAGTCCTCCCAATTTTGGGGGGTCCTGGGGAGGTTTTGGTGGTCCCAGAGTGGTTTAGGGGTCCCAGGGGGTTGAGGGGGGTCCCCCTGATTTTGGGGAGCCCCAGGAGTTTTGGGGGTCCTAAGAGGAGTTTGAGGGGGTCCCCACAATTTTGGGGGGCCTCAAGGGGTTTCTGGGGGTCCCCACCGATTTTGGGGTGCTCTGGGGGGGGGTTGTGGTTCCAAGGTGACAAGACTGCTAGAGAAGAAAAAAGCAGCTTTTCTCCTCAGCACCAACCCTCTGCGCACCACCCCCCCACCAAAAAGAAAGCACCCTCCTTCACTGTTTCCCCCTAATCCTTCCTTCTTCAAAGCTGTGTGGCAGTGACGTTATGATGAAGTGATAAAGAGCTCCCTTTGGGTTATAAAGAGCTCACTTTGGAGCTGGAGGAGGAGAAAACCCACAAAGTCCTCTCAGGTCTCATTTCAAGGACTGAGACACCTTAAAACATGGAGAGGGAATGTACTTGCTGCATCCCGAGTTTGTCAGCAACCTGCTGCTATTTCTTCGCCAAAAACTCCTCCAACTAACCTGTGGCATATTTTCTTAGGTGTATGTCTTTAATAACCATTGCCTTTTTTTACCTTTCATGAGTTTTTCTTATCTTTAATTTCTTGAGCTTTCTGATTCACACAATACGAGACAGAAAACACAGAAGCGAGCTCTCTGCTGTACTGACCAACCAAGTCAATTTCCAGTGACCTGACATGGCTTGTAATATACAACACACCTCATTAAAGGCACACCAAGCCAGGTCTCCTTCTATCCTATGTTGTTTATTGTTTGAAATCATGTCTTAATATTTTTTACATTTAATAAATATATTACTAAATTGTATTACTAAAAATAAAATCATTATAATAAGCTCAGTTGAGTTAGAATTCAACAGCACTGTCAAAGTCAGGAGCAGGGGCAGGAAGAACGTGATCTTCCCTCACACTGGGTGTGTGAACTTCTAGATGAAGCGAGACTTGGACCTTAAAAGAAAACACAACACAAAAAATAATAAGTTAATTCTAAGCAGTCACTCTCCCCATTTTTTTCCCCAAATTGGTTTTTTTTTTGACTCTCCACATGCTTATGTAAAAGCTTCTTTCAGCTGCTACTACTGCAAACTGAAGAACTTGCCAACATGTAAAAGTTTCTGTTGACAAGACAGAACAGCCACTGCTTTGTTAGTGCAAAAACACACGGGAAGGGAACCTCTATTTCCATGGGCTTCTATCACATGTAACAACATGTCACTACTTACTCGGCAGTTTGTACAGGATGCAAAATACTGGTACTGCAATCTTACCTACAGGACCATTTAACCCACACTTCTAGCCCAGACGTCCTTGCAAAATTCCCACATACCTCTGGCTCTAACCAAGGGCAGTGGCTGCACTGCAAGAAAAGAAATTTCTAAAAGCTTCTGAAGTCAGCCTCTAGTGATAGGACTCAACGCCATTCCTCTAGGAAAGATGCTGACAGCATTACTAAGAGAGAGCTCTTCAGACTCCTGCCCAAGTGAATTCTGGGCACAGAAAACATCAGCTACCCTGAGTTTTTTCTTCACAATCTTTTCTTTCATTGTTTTTAAAGAAACATTTCACATTATTCCGCATATTTTCATTAGCATCATTCCTCCTCTCAAAGTCCTTCACCCATTTAAGATTTCCTTACAATCAAGTCTGATCTTTTAGTTCCTAAGAAAAATTAATCAATGTCAAGAAATTACTAGGAAAGCCACCAGTCTGCAGTCCAGGTTAACATCTCCCCGTGCAGCCACAGGAGATAAACAAAGGAGGAGATGAAGACAATTTCTCTCCCATATCTCCTCAGACGCAGAAAATCCAGCAACTAGACCTCTTCAGGTTCAGGCCTCCTCACGGCTGTCAGGAGGTGAAGGGTGTCACTGCAGAGAAGCTTCAGTGAAAGAGACACCTGCTCCTCAGCAACTGCTGCCAAACTGTAACTCTCAGCCAACTGTAATCTCTGCCGTAGCTGAGCTAGTAACCTACATACGGAACTCCTCTCCCTCCTAACCCCTGGAATCACCCAATCCATCTGGAGAGGGGCAGTGCAGATCCTCCCCATTCCTCTAGTGAGCCGGCTTCTCCGTTACAGACATGTAAAGCAGTTACCTGGAAAACAAACGCCTGCGCTCCTTTGGAGTCTTTTTAGATTCCGTCCGTTCCTGAGCAGAATCATCTGTAAACTCATCAAGTCTGGACTTTTTCTTTTCCCTGTTAAAATAAGTTTGACCTTTATTACAATTACAGCTTGACCTTTATCACAAAAAGACACCCAGAAACAAAACATGGCCAGTATGAGAAAATCCATACTGCTTGCAGATGCAAAGGTGGACGTGCTATTTAAGCAAACCCAATTTAGAATTCCTACAAGTCTTAGGGACAGTTTTAGGATGACATTCGTCTTGTTTTAGTTTTGCATGATTACCATCTGCACCCAGAAAGTCTGTTGGAGAAAACACTCTGTCATTTTTGCTGATGTCAGATGCACTCGAGTGTAACTGCCGTCCGACAGGCCATCGAAACACAAACATGAAAAACAGCCCAACTTCATTGAGTCAAGCCCCCACTCTTCTTTAAGTCTCCTTGTTCTCTGTCAAACTCCTCCCTAGACAAGGGAGGCCAAAGGCATCCTGCTTGTGTCAGAAATCGCAGCAGGACCAGGGGAGCGACGGTCCCCCTGTCCTCGGCTCTGGTGAGGCCGCTCCTCGAATACCGTGTCCAGTTTTGGGCCCCTCACTACAAGACAGACACTGAGGGGCTGGAGCGCGTCCAGAGAAGAGCAACGAAGGTGGTGAAGGGTCTAGAGAACAAGTCCTGTGAGGAGCGGCTGAGGGAACTGGGGGTGTTTAGCCTGGAGAGAAGGAGGCTGCGGGGAGACCTCATCACTCTCTACAACTACCCGAAAGGACGTTGTAGCAAGGTGGGTGTTGGTCTCTTTTCCCAAGTAACAAGCGATAGGAGGAGAAGCAACGGCCTCAAGTTGCACCAGGGGAGGTTTAGATCAGCTATTGGGGAACATCTCTCCACTGAAAGGGTTGTCAGCATTGGAACAGGCTGCCCAAGGAGATGGTTGTGTCACCATCCCTGGAGATATTTAAAAGCCCTGTAGTTGTGGCACTTAGGGACATGGTTTAGTGGTGGGGACAAAAAGGAAAAACTCATAGGTTGAAATAAAAAGCAGTTTAGTGATGGTAACAAAACAACAGTAACAATGGGAAGTCCAAACAGGTAATGCACAATGCACTTGCCCACCACCCGCCGGCTGATCCCCGTCCCGTCCCCGGCAGCGATCCCAACAGAGGAGATCCTGCCATCACAGACCCGGAGAGAGGGGCCCCACCTCCTTTATATACTGAGCATGACGTCACATGATATGGTGCTCCCATGGCCAATCCGAGCCTGGCACTCCGGCTGTGCCCTCTCCCAGCTCAAGAAAACTTAACTCCATCCCAGCCAAAGCCAGGACAGTGTCATGCCTTAAGCCTGCAGGGAGTTGGTGAGCCTAGGGCATCACCTCACCCTGGAGCAACCTGCCCAGAGAATCTAATGCATATGTTAATACATTGCGCAAGCGTACTAAAATCTGGGGAAGGGTCTCCGAGGGGCTTCCATGGGGGGTCTGTGGTCTGTGGTTGTCCCTAGTGGTTGTTGAAGAGGTGTCTCTTAGTGTCCTTCCCATGAACTGAGTCTTTTTTCATACGAGCTCTCATCGCTCTGTCTGGAAGTTTCTCAGCTTTCTTGTCTTTGGCTTCCACAGGTGTCTGCTGGTTTCCCTGCCCACCCCGGGATGTACCCACCACAGCTGCAAAAATTATGTCCTTGGTCGCATTCTTGTGTGAGGCCCCTTACAGCAATTAGCATCAACCCTTGCAGGCATCAACAGCTCTGAGGGCACAAGGGACTGCTTAGTTTCCCTTTTCCTCTGCTAAGGAGAAGATGCAAAGAGCAGAAACACTGCCTGAAGCAGCTGCTGGATCAGGTGACGGCAAAATCCTCCCTCCACCCTCCGTCCCCATTTCCTGGGGGCTCTCCAGGAGTGCTGAGCCCTGACACAACGTGCCACACCCGGCACAGGGCCCAACAAGGCTCAGAGGCTCGGACCGCTCAGCCGCACCCCAGCACTGCCCGGGCCAGAGCCCAGGGTGGCTGCGGATGGGCTGCGCCAGGAAAACTGCAGGGTCTCTCCCCACCCTCCTGTGCCCTCATGGCCCCGTCTGTGACGTCACAGCCATGGCCTCATGACATGCGGGCCCACGCCTCTGAAGGCCAGGGCCTTGCTCAGCCACATGACACTTGGGCCACAACTGCCTGGCTGGAAGCAGCTCGTGCTATCCTGGTGGCTGTGCGCCCGTGGCAGGAGCGCTTTTGCCAGGGATTGGGTTGGAGCTTTTGCCCGAGTGGCCGTGCCTTGTGCAGGCAAAACTCCTGGGGCTGAAGGAGGGACACCGTAAGATTGCCAGAGAGCTTGCTTTCTCCCCAGCATGACGCGGAGACAGGCTCCCCCAAAATCACAACGGGCACCGAGAGCCCCATCCAGGAGAAGAGCTGGCAGCGACGCAGAGAATGGGTACGTATGTGCCGGGGCCTCTGCGCTGGCAGCTCCCGCCTGCCTCAGGTCGCATGGTGTGGAGACAGTGCACAAGAGGGCTCTGTCTTATTCCTCCACCAGGTTTACCCGTTCTCCGGCGGGGCAGGGCGCAGCCCAGCCAGGGCCTGTGTGCCGCAAGGACAGCTCTCAAGAAAAGAAGAGTAAGTTCAACGCTGCTTTGTTCTGCAACATCCTCCGGGCTGCACCCAGAGAGCTCCTCTGCGCCAGAGCTGGAGGAGGTGGTGCTGGCATGCCTGCACCCGAGAGGGGACTGCAGGCTGCCCCGCTCTGGGCATGGCTCTGCCCAACAGGTTTTTGGCAGGAGCTTGGCTCGGAAGGGGAGGGCGAGCGCTCACAGGCTGCTAGGGCCCAACACAGGGCAGGCAGCTTTCTTGGGAAAGATGCCTGAGATCCTCCTGTTCCCTCCTGCCTCCCCCGGGTGCGCTGGGGCCTGGTGTTAAATGAGCCAGCGAGGGGTGAGGACAAGAGGCTGCCTGTCACCCCACATTTGGAGCCAGGCCCAACAGCCCTGCAGAGCCGCCAGCATCCTGCTCTGAGGAAGGCCTGGGGCCATCTCAGCTACGTGGCTGTGGCAGAACTGGCTACCGTTTCCACGTGTCCTTGGGGGATTCCTCTAGCAACCACGGGGTGCAGCCATATGGTGGGAGCCCAGAGGCCGAAGCCTCGTGCCGCCCTCCTTCCCTGGACGAGCCACCAGTGCTGTGCCTGCGACAGGGATCCTGCCGGGCCCTCAGTCCCTTGCTCCCAGGGTGCACCCAGCTGCCCCCTCCCCAGGGCAAAACCCTGGCCCTGCCCTTGACACTGACCTGGGGAGGGGGTGGGTGGGACCAGCACCCACCTCCCCGCAGGGTGTGACATGCGTCCCAACGGTTGTCCTCAAGAAGGGTCGTCAGGTGTTTATCCGGTTTCTTTGCCAGGCTTGGTCTTGGTCACCTCTTCTGGCAGTCTGGCGCTGGCCCTGGTGTCCCTTCAAGGATACCTCAGCACCTGCATCTCCATCACGTGAGTACAGCACATGTCCGATGTGGATGTGGAGGGGGGTGCCGGTGGGCGGGGGGGAGGCTGGCGGTGCTCTGGACCAGGAGAGCATGGCTCCTGCTGGCAGCAGGTCAGGTGCTGCCAGGGCTGGGGTAGCTGCTTGGAAAGCAACGAGAGCAAAACCCCTCAGCAGCCCCACTTGGCTCGCATGTCAGTGGCTGAAACCTCATATGCCAGGGAGGCCCCTTGGGCGTGGCGGAGTGCTCAGGGTCAGGGCTGAGCCTCTGTGGGAGAAGGCTTTGCCGTGGCCTTGACCAGGCTCTGGCTGGGGGGAGAGGGGGCGGGCCTGTGGGGGGGGGCGGGTGGCGGGAGAGGAGCAGTAAATGCCTGCTGCTCCACCCAGCACTGTGGAAACACCCAAAAACAAGAGGTGTTTCAACTCAAGTGCAACCAGGTCTGCCGCCTTAGGGCAAAGGAAGACAAGCGCACAGCAGAGACTGCCTGCCAAAGAGCGGCTTTCCCTTGCTAGGTCTGCTTACTTCCCTGGATCACGCTAACTCCGTGTCTGGCGGTGACCTTGGAGCGCTTTTTTTTGGCAAGTTCTGCCTGCAGCGTTGAAGGGTGCAGGCAGACAGCGCACTCCTCTTGAAAGGGGCTGGCCTGTCAGCTTTCTCTCAGCAGCTGACCTCCAGAATCAGTGCCTCTCAGCTTACAAGTGAAAGTGTCCCCGTACAGGGGTCTGCCCCAGCCCCTGAGCACTGGTAACGCCAGGACTCCCTCTTTTTCAGGCAAGAGATCACCCGGAAGAGGAGTAGGCTCTTTATGATCCTGTGCCTCATCTTTGTAGCCGCTCTTGGTGAGTATTTTCCCACTGCTCACGGTAGGATGCAGGCATGGGGTGCAAGCTTCATCATGAGGGAGAAGCGCTGGAACACTCGTGAGGACCTTCCAACCTTCTGCTTCTGCAGCTTGGGGAGCTCCTGACACGCTGCTCCCGGCTGGCTGAAGGGCCGCTGCAGATGCTTGCAGCGTTAGGAAGCACAGCAGTGGTACCCTTTTGGACAGAGGTCCCTCCTCTTGTGCAGCTTTCCTTTGTGGACAGGTTGTGCAGAAGCTGCCGCGGCCCAAGGGAACCCCTCGCTTAGCCGGCAAGGCTGCGAGGGAAGGCTGTATGTACTTCCAGTCTGGCCGGCATGATGGGGGCATGTGTGTGAGAGAGGGAGACGGGCAGAGGCAGTGGGAGAGAACAGCCTGTGCAGCTGTGAAGGGGAGGTTGGAGAAGGGCTTTTTCTCTCAGGGAAATGAGTGCCAGGTTGCAAGCCCATGCCACAGACAGCCCTAGCTCCTGCGCGGCTGTGCTACAGCTCCTCCCGTAGCCCCCTGCTCGGAGGCGTGCTGGAGGAAGCAGAGACAGTGGCAGCCAGGGCCAGAGCTGGGCATCGCTGGGGAAGCGGAGCCCAGCTGAAGTGAAGTTTCTTGGTGGTGCTGTGCAGGGAGAGGAATCGAGAGGTGGCTCTCTCGCAGCCTGTGGAGCCAGGTGTTGGTGCTCACTGCAGCAGGGAGAGAACCTCCCAGCGAGCCTCTTGCCACCCTGGTGTGGGAGGAGACAGTGTGACTACAGGGATCATCAGAACACTGGTAAAATAACTCTCTCTCGGTGATGTGAATTACAGCTGGCGCCTACTGCGGAACCTTGCTGACCCTGCGGATGCTGCGGGAAAAGGAGATGCCACAGGTCAGTGACTGCTGTTGTGGGACAGGGAAGTTCCACAGAGGAGCCGTGCTGACAGCGGTTGGGTAACCTGCCGAATTGTCCATGGCCATGACCCAAAGAAGCAGCAGCGGCCTCTGCTGTGCCTTCCTAGAGCCACCAGCTCTGGAAAGCCCTGGCAGCTCTGGGACTCAAGGGAAAGCCTTTCCCTTTCAGGTGCCGCTGGAGCAGACTGTGGGCGAGCTGACGTCCGTGGGGTAAGAGCCCTCTCCTGGTCCGTGGCCCGTTTGGTGGGGTAGTGGGAGCCAGCCTCGTGCTGTTGGCACTTGCGTGCGTAGCGCCCAGGGCTTGTGCCTTTCCCTCTCTCTGCCTTTTGCTAAAGCTGCAGGTGAAGGGAAGCACTCGCAAAGCAGGGAAAGAAAAGGGGGCTTGAGCACTTGTGTGTCTGCTCGTCTCCGAGCTTAGAGGCTCTGGGAGGGGCTGAGGAACTCCCTGACAGGAGATGTTTTCCCGGTGTCTGCAGGAACTCACTTGCTCTGCTGGGCCAGGAGGTGCAACAGCTGAGGAAGGAGGTGATGAGCATGGCTACAGAGATGAACCGTGTGAAGAAGGTGATGCTGCACTTTGGGAAAGAGGGCTGGGATAACCAGGGCCCCGCACAGGGTGCTTTCCTGGGGCTGCTGGTGGGGTTTTCCTGCTCACTCCACCCACCAGTCCCTCCAGGTGTTGCTGGTTGAGCTTCTCCACTATACAGCCCCTTCCTCTGGCCACGCTTAACTGGGCCACGTCTGGCAGTGGAGGACTGCCAAAATCCTTCTCCCGGTGTGCTGGGGCCTCTCTGGGCCTGGCCCCAGAGAGCAGTGAGACCCAAGTGCCCTCCCAGGAGCATCTGGCCCTGGCAGGGCTGAGCCCGTCTCCAGCCTGAGCTGGACAGTGTGGAGGCTCTGGGGCCCAGACCCATGCCCACAGTGTTGCTGTGGACACGAATGCTCTTGCCAAGCCCTCGCTCTTCTCATCAGAAGGGTTTGAGTCTGGCAGCTGTTTGGACAAGGCTTGTCTTGTGCTTTCTGACACGGGCTTGTCACTTTGCTCTGTGCCAGGACTCCATGGTCACACTGAACAGCCTGCTGATGTGGTCGTCTCCTGTGTTCGATTCTGTCTTTCCCAGGAACTTCTGGACATGAGAACGGCGATATCTGCGATGCCTTTGGAAGAGAACGTCCTGATGTCTGCCTGGGCTCTGAAAAGTGCAGGTGTGGCTGAGGGCAGGCAGGCCTTGTTGCGCTGGGCTCCTGCTTAGTGCTCCCAAAAGGAGACCATGCTGCAGACTCTGCTCTTCAAGGCAGGGGGAGACGAGACAAAATCACAGGGCCCAACAGCACGCCTGTGGCAAAGCGGGTCCCTTGGGCTCACCCCAGTCCTGCCCTCGGGCCCCTCACAGGTGCCCCTGGCATGCCCCTGCCAGCATTTCTGTGCTTTCCCTCTCCACTGAGCTTTCTGGGGACCAAAAAGCGGATGGTCGGGTCATCCTTTGCTCTCCATGCAGCGGGGCCTCAGCTTGGGCCCCTGCCCTTCCCACGGGGGCTTGCAGGCTCCCAGCGCCCGCAGACCGTCTCTTTGTGCGGCTGCGAGAGAGATGCTGTCACTGGGCACGGGGATCTCCTCCTTGCCTGCGTTGCCTCCAAGGGCACGGGGTTGCGCGCAGGACTGGCAGGCAGTCTTTAGCAATTCCCTACAGCTACCGGCCCTCTGAGCCTGAATATTCTGACAGTCAGTTGCTCTCTTCTCCCTTCAGGGTTCACCATCAACCTGCAGAGATTGCCCAGGAGCTACGCGTGGCCCTTCAGAGTGTTGCGGTTCTTTGTGGGTCTGAACCCTCTGGATACTTTTGTGCAGGTATGGTAGGAGAAATCATCAGTGGTGGCTTTGTTCCCCGTGGTAAGGCTGAGAGCAAGCGCTGGGGCATCTACCCTCAGGCCAGTGATATTGCTGAAGCCCATGGCACCGGTCAGGTGCCAGACACCTGAGGTCTCACACGGGGCTTGGTTTGCCAAAAAACAGCAGCTTCCCCCAGGAGCTGAGCTGCTGCATCCTGCCCATCAGCCCTGGTCACTGCTGGGTGAAGGAGCTTCTTTGATCTGGGTTTGGGGATCGAGTGCACCCTCAGTAAGTTTGCAGATGATGCCAAGTTGGGCGGCAGTGTTGATTGGCTGGAGGGTAGAATGGCTCTACAGAGAGATCTGGACAGGCTGGATCGATGGGCCCAGGCCATCTGTAGGAGGTTCAACGTGGCTAAGCGCTGCTTCCTGGATTTGGGCCCAACAGCATCCTGGCTCGTACCAGAAATAGTGTGGCCAGCAGGACTGGGGAAGTGATTGTCCCCTTGTACTCGGCACTGGCAAGGCCGCACCTCGAATACTGTGTTCAGTTTGGGGCCCCTCGCTATGAGAAAGACACTGAGGTGCTGGAGCGCATCCAGAGAAGAGCAACGAGGCTGGTGAAGGGTCTAGAGAACAGGTCCTGTGAGGAGCAGCTGAGGGATTGTTTGGTTGTTCAGTCTGGAGAAAAGGAGGCTCAGGGGAGACCTTATCGCTCTCCACAGCTACCTGGAAGGAGGTTGTAGCGTGGCGGGTGTTGGCCTCTTCTCCCAAGCTCCAAGTGATAGGAGGAGAGGAAACGGCCTCAAGTTGTGCCCGGGGAGGTTTAGATGGGATTTGAGGATCAATTTCTTCCCTGGAAGGGTTGTCAAGCATTGGAACAGGCTGCCCAGGGAAGTGGTTTTGTCACCATCCCTGGAGATATTTAAAAGGCCTGTAGGTGTGGCACTTAGGGACGTGGTTTAGTGGTGCACTTGGCAGTGTTAGGTTAACGGTTGGACCTCATGATCTTAAGGGTGTTTCCAACATCAGTGATTCTATGATTCTGTCATTTTCCTTTGCGACCCCAGTTGCCTCCCCCAGCTCTGATGGTTCCCTTTTAGATGGGGTGAGGCGGGTGTAGGGGAAGATGCAGAGCTGCTGGTCAAAGAGAGAGCCTTCTTCATAGGCCTGACTCAGGTGCAGGGTATCAGGTGTTTCACGATGGGTATTTTCCTCTCCTGGGGAATTCAGCGAGTCCTCTTTCCCCGGCTGGGAAGATGTCCGGGTGCTTCTGTCCATTTCCCAACACGCCACTGCTTCTGGCTGCACTGGTAGCAGCGCCAGCCGTGTCGCACCCTCACCAACCATTGCTATTGCCCTCTGCTTTCAGCCGGACATTTCCCCGGGATACTGCTGGCCTGTCCAAGCGTCTCGGAGCCAAGTGGTCATTAGGTTGCCCGCACAAGTCCAACCGGCCGCGATCACTGTGCAGCACCCCTTGAAGACCTCTGTGCTCGTGGACATCAGCAGCGCCCCCCGAGATTTCACGGTCTTCGTAAGTCTCTGTCAGGTGCTTGGGGCTGGGACCTGGTGCTGGGGAAAAGCCATAAGGGGGACTTGCTGCTCTCTGCGCATCTGCTGAGATTCTTGTGCTGGTCTCTCCCGAGCACTGCTGTGCCCAGAGGGGACATCTCAGAGGATGTGCAGGGCAGTGTCATCCCGTCTTGAGGCTTGCTCAGTGCGTTCTGGCCCAACAGCTCGGCTCCACCGCATCCTGCGCTGGACTGTGCCGGAGCTGTGGGAGAGGGGGCGGGTCGTGGGCACGGACCCGGCATGCGTGTTTTCTGTGGGTGGCTGAGTCGAGCCTGACCTGCTCCCCTGTGCTTTATCTCCAAGGGAGTGGGTGAGGAAGAAGAGGACACTCTGCTCGGGACATTCAGCTATGACATAGAGAGCAAGCCGACCCAGACCTTCCTTCTGCGGGTACGGGAAGCGTGTGTGGGCAAGAGGCCAGGGCAGAAAGGCAGGCTTGCCAGCAAGTCAGTGGCAGAAGGAGTGTGGACGGTCTCTCCCGGGGCAGGGGCCCAACCCTGACTGAGAGAGACATGGCAGGGTTTGGAGGGCCGAGCAGCACCCAGCAAGGGCAGCAAAAGTAGAGCAAGACACAGGTCGGTCGGCCGGTCAGTCCCACGGAGTGGAGTCCCCAGAGCTCCCCGCCTACGCCTGTTGCTGCTTCTGGCAGAGCCAGCCACGGCCTCGCCACCCCACGTGCACCGTGCAGTGCCCTGAAACACAAGTGCTGGGGGGCGACAGCCAACAGGCAGCACCACAGGGATGCCCCACACCCAGCTGCAGGGTGCCCGGCATCCCCGGGGCCTGGGCTCTGCAGGGGAGGCAGCTGGAGGAGCTGCTGGGTGCTGCCACAGCCCATGCGCAGGAGCGCTCCCCGGCCACTCTGCCAGCACAGAGGCCGCAGCAAAGGGAAGGGGTGGCGGGACAGGGAGCGAGCCCCAGCCGGGCAGGCGGTGGCAGGGGGGACACCCAGCACTTTGCCCCAGCAGCAGGACCTTCCCCAGGCCTCATTTCCCCCCAGACCCAGCAAGCCTCAGGTTTCCACAGTGGCCTGACCCACTCTCTGAGGCCGGGCGTTTGCTCTGCAGAGGCGCAGGGGTCCTGGGTGGGAGAAGGGAAGGAGGAAGAAGCTGTTCCCTCTGCCCGGGCGGGAGCTGCGCCTGCTGGAGCAGGGCCCAGGCTGGCAGAGGAAGACACGTGGGGCCTCCTGCCACTCATTACGCGTCGCGAGTGACGTGTCTTTTTGCTGTGTTTTCTTTGCAGGACGAGCTTCGCAGAGCCTTTCAGTTTATCAGACTTCTCATACAGAGCAACTGGGGGAAGTCAGGCTCCACCTGCATTTATCGAGTGCAGGTTCATGGGAGGATAGTGGAATGAATGCCGTCGGCCAGGCATGAGGAGACCTTCCAACATGCCGCCCCGAGGAATTCCTTGCACAACCCAGTAGAAATGCCTCTGGTTGGTTCAGAGGCGCAACAAGCTGCTCGGATTGGTTGTGTCTGGCGTGGTGGGCCGGCTTTGTTCGTTGCCGGGGCGGCTGGATCCGGCTGTGACCAGCTCAGGCCAGTGTCCACCAGGCCTGCCGTCCTGCACCCTGGTGTGGCAGCCCCACACCAGAGGGCCCTCTGTTTTGCTGATCAGGGATATCAATTAAACTCAGACACCAGAGTGAAAAGAGCAGGCGTATTTACTAGAAATAACTAAATAATATAACAGAGTAATATAGAAAACATACAGTAAGAAAAGACAAAGTAGCGTGCTTAAACAAATAGGAAAATACAGGGTAATGCATCAGATCATTACTACAAGAGAGAGAGAACAGTGATTAAGAAAAATACATCACCACTTGCATACGTTACCATCATCCAGATCCGCAGTCGCTGGGCAGCCCCGGTTACAGCGAGGATTTGGAGACCCTTTCCCTGCAAGTGGGAAATCCTACGCGGTGCGTCCACCCGTAGGTGAGGCTTCCAAAGTCGCTGTGAGCGGGTCCAGCCTTATATACCTAAAAATCAGTAAGCCAGAATAGCTGGCACCTTTGTTTTAAGCGGAAATATCTGGAGTCAGTCTCACGTTAGATTTTCCCAGAGCCTGGCTGGGGCTCAGGGAAAAAACTAAGGGAGTTTTCCCAGCTCATCTAGGTGATTTATGAGCAAGGTCACACACCAGGTCACAGGGCCAGACAATTGTCTTTGTGGCCCTGTTATTGTGGTCTTGTTACCTTGTTTACACACACAAAGAAGGATACATGTTTTATGATGTTTAAGTTACATTTTCTATACATATCTCACTAATGACTACATACTGAGTTAGCAATTTCGGTTCAAGACCTATTGTTCAGGTTTCAATATTCCCACCTTTTACATCCGGACAGGTGGTTTGTTATAATTCTAGTACAATACCTATTGATACAATGCTTGTCAATTATAAAACATACAGGATTCATCTATAGGTCAACTCTTAGAACTTCACCCTCCCACGAGGAGCAGCCAGAGCCTCGGAGGGACTTGTAAGAATATCTGTTTGGAAGAATACAGATGTTTCGGGGGATTGTCTTCCCATTTCTGAATTGAGGGAGTTCACTAACTGTGAGATTTGCAGAAATCCAGAAGGACTGGCCTTGACTTGACTTTAGAATGGGGACTTTATCAAGCTCAGGTGGCTGGAACCAGCAGTGTCCCCTGGCACAACAACCCTACTGCCCCCCATGCCCCTGGTGTCTCCCCGGGCACAGCCCTCTGGCCTGCCAGGGATGTTATTGTTCTAAGTTCATAGATGCGTATGCAATATTTCATAAATACTGACCGTACATAATAAGGGTGCAGTTGACTGGGTTGTTGGAAAAGAGGGGGATGTGCTTAAACAGACAAAATGATGTAGAAATTCCATCATGTATTAAAATTTAAAATAATAAAGGATGTACTCTAGACAAACTTTGTGTATCTTATTTTTCTTTTGAACAGTCTTAGTTTTCTAGAGTTTCTGACTTTCAAGAGTACACTGTTCAGGTCAGAGTCTCATCTCCTGCTGTTCAGGTAACTGGGAAACATCACTGTTGATGTTGGTTCCCAGTGTTCTGAACATTGTTTTAAAATTTGTTGTGATTTAAAAGAAAACTGATGCAGAACTATGGATTTCCTGCAAAAGACTTATCTTTTCTAGTATTAACTTCTGTCTTCTCATTCCTGCTCTTTATCCTTAATTCTGCTATATAGAAGAAAAATCCTTGAAGGGGTTGATTTTTTCTGATGTGATAGAAAAGATGGTTTTCTAATGCTCTCTTAAAATGAAAAAGGTGGAATTTTCTTGTTAGAGCAAAGGAATAGATGCATCTCAGGTGAGAAAACCTGTGCTGCTCACCATAGATTAGAATCATAGAACAGAATCATTTAGGTTGGAAAAGACCCTTAAGATCATTGAGTCCAACCGTTAACCTAACGAGCCAGCGAGGGGTGAGGACGAGAGGCTGCCTGTCACCCCATGTTAAGGCAGAGTCAGCATGGCCAGGAAAAAATCCCTCTGTGTTACAGAGAGGCACCCTTCTGCCTCTGACAGGGAAGGGAGTCCTTAGCTTTCATTCAGACTGTTCATTGAGCAGTATTGGTCTCAGTATTAAGCCTTGGGATAAACCATCATTGCGTAGCCTCTAGCTGGACTTTGTTTCATTGATCACAACTTTCTGGGCTCTGTGATTCATCCATTTTTCAGTAAACTTTTCTGCACACTTACCTAAGTCATAGCTTTACATCATTTCTATGATGATGTTATGGGAGAGAATGTCAAAGGCGTCGCTAAAGTTGAGGTAAACACAACATCTACCTTCGGGTCCCCTGTCCCCTCAGACACCAAGCAAGTCACCTCATTGTAGAAGGCTATCACGTTGGTTAAGCATGATTATCCCCTTCCTAAATCACAGCGATGACTCCTGTTCACCTTCTTGTCCTTCACGTGCTTACAAACGGTTTCCAGGGTTAGTTGCTCCATCACCTTCCCAGGGACAGAGGTGAGGTGGACCAGTCTGCAGTTTCCCAGATCTTTCTTGCCTTCTTGATGATAGGAGTGACATCTGCTTTCCTCCAGTCTTCAGGAACCTATCCCGGTCGCCATGACTGTTCAAAGATAATTGAGAGTGGTCTTGCAATGACATCACCCAGCTCCCTCAGCACTTGTCCCCATAGACTTAATGTACACCCAGTTTGTTTTATTGCTCCCTAACCCGGTCCTTAGCCACTGACGGTAAGCCTTCCTTGCTCCAAACTTTTCCTAGGGTCTCAGGGACCTGGGATTCCTGAAAACTGCTCTTACCAGTTAGCACTGAGGAGGGAAGGCATTGAGTACCTTGGCCTTTTCCGTGTCATTTGTCACCAGGTCCCATGCACCATTCAGTAGCATGCCCATCTTTTCCCTAATCTGTCTTTTGATGTTTATGTACTTTTAGAAACCTTTCTTGCTGATCTTCACATTTTTTGCCAGATTGAACTGAAGGTGAAGTCTTGACCTATACCTTGTTTTGCTTGTAGGGAAGCAGGGCTGGCTCAGGGAAATGAGTGGGGTTCACCAGGCCAATGCAAGTGTGGATTGGGCAAAATCAGGCTCCTCCCAATGTAATCTACTTGGAGCAGCAACTGGATCCCACCCAGTGAAAGCAGAGTGTCTCCCCATCCAAACCTACTTCAGTTTCTGAGGAAAAGCCCACCTGCCAGAGGGTCTATCTTCACTAAAGCCACTATCCTCTCATTCCCGCCCATGTTTCCTGCAGAATATCCTTACAGTAACGTACATGAAAAGACCATCAACAAAGGGGATATTCAGACTAGCTGCCAGCATGGGGACAAGCAAGCAGCTGAAGGAGTCCCTATACAAAGGTTGTGTAAGACCAGTCTGTGCACCTGCTGGCAGTGACCTTGAAGGTGAATTTATCTGACCTTAAGCAGTTAGAGCACCTTGCAAATCTGCAGGAGACTGCTTTGGTGAGTGGGTTTAACCTGGCTGGGACTCCCAGCCAAAGATGCAGTAAAGCCAGAACTCCTTGACTCAGGCTTAGAAAAACTCAGCATTTTTCTTTTGTCTCCTGTTCTGTCCCCCTTCTGCCCCCGATTTCTGGAAAACCTATTGGAAACTCACTGCATGCTCTTCCTCAGCAGCCTCCTTAGGAAGGCACAATGATATATAAGGGTGAAGAGAAGGCAGAGAAGAGCTGCGTTCTGTTAACAGACAGATGCAAGTTTGCTTGGCATATAGGTTGGAAGCTGCCTGCTCTGGAACCTGGATTTCTACAGCTGTTGAGAGGCCCAGTCCCAGACAAGCACTGCTTGGAACACCACAACTCTGGATTCTGTGGACAACCCAGCTCTTCCAGACCTGTCCTTGCCTGCTGCTCAGGAGGACTGAAGTGCTAACAGGGAGGGGGTGACAGATGTTTAACTGGTTGTAAAATTTGCATCCCTGATGACACTGGGTCATCAGTTCCATCCCAGCACAGTTCCATCCCTGTTGACACTGGGTCCATGGCCAGGGCCAGTGCTGGGTCCCACGGTGGCATATTGTTGCATGCAGGCTGGAGCACTGAGGGAGGGGTCAGACACTGGGGAGCTGTGGGAGAAAAGGAGCAGTCTCCCTGGCACCCAGTTTCCCCCAGCACTGCTAACAGTCTGTTTCTGCTGTCTGCGGGGGGAGCCAGTTGGACTACCTGTCACTAAAATGCTCCCTGTGCACTGCTGGTCTTTTCCCCATATGCCCAGGACCCTTTTCTGCAATTTACATGTTTGAAGAAGCTAATTAGAGCTTAGGAGTCTGCCATTAAATTTCTGTCAATGGCTAATCTTATTTGAATGATCTCTGAGAAAAGAGGGGAGAAGCAATCAGTGAGGAAGGATGTAATGCATTCAGTTGTTGGCGTTGGTTTCGGTAACCACCCCCCAGCCTTCCCAAAGATCCACATTATCGCAGCATCCTCTGTTCACTAAGCTGTAATGTAAACACTGGCTTTGGCACATGAAAACAAAGGTATCTCACAGGCCAGGGAGAACACCTTGAGACTGTGGCAGATGGCACGCACGTCCATGATCGCAGCTGCACTGCAGCATGCTGTGGACACACTTTGGCACACTTGGAGCTCACTGGAGACTTAGGCCAGGCAGAAATGGTGGCTGCCCTGGGCTGTTGCTGAGATCCTAAGCCGCTGGGCTGTGGGCACCTGAGACAGTCATCCCAGGCGAAGCGAGGGGCCATGGGTTTGTGTTGAGCCTTATTCAGTCCATGGCAACAGCTTCACCCGACATCTGGGCCTGGGCTCTGCTGTTGCCTCTTGGCCAGGAATCTTATTGGGTTTACTAAGGCTCCTTTGAGCCTCTAATGTCAGGATGTTGTCTGTGCGTGAATGTTGGGGAAATGCCTTCTGATCTCTGACAGGTTGATTGGTAATGTCACTAAATGGGACAAAAGAACTTACCGACACCAGTGTGATGTAGATAAGCAGACACTTCTTTATTAATGGCCGGGTGCGTAGGGGAGTCGTCTCACCAACAACGCACGCCTAACTCGTGTAGCATGCTGAGTATATAGAATACAGTAATACATAATAAACAAGTTCTCATACATAAACACGATAATTCCCGTAACTCATTTTCTTATTCCCACCTCCTTCCGGTCATGCGCACTTGAGTCCTGAAGTGAGTTGGGGGGCTGCTTTTACCACCACCACGGACTACTGACTCAAAAGAAAGACCCTCCAGTGTCCTTGTCTCAAGGACTTTGGCTCACATTGCAATTTTAACACACTTCGAGGCCCTTTCACAATGTATCCTTTAGAACATCCTGGTCAGCAGGGCAATAAATCATCTGTACCAAACAGCCTAACGATAGTACCTGGTCATGAATCTTATTCTTTGAACAGAAATCTGGTTAATGATTATTACCGGCCTATGCGGCCTTAGTCTGGGACTTCACAAAGGACTTTGTAGCAGCATGACTGATTGTATGGTTACTCTAAACCAAATACAATATTTCTATGGCTACTTAAAACACTATACAACTATCTTTTTCTAACTATCATAAAACCGGTACTCCTATAAAATTCCATTTAATTGATTAGGCCTAATCATTCCCCATTTAAATCAAAATCACCAAAAATCATTAAAATCATCTCAAATTAATAACAACAAATCTGTGAGAGTAACAGCCCCAAATAGCAGAGGTACCGTGTTTTCTTTTGCTCTGAGCTTGGCGGATCTCCTCTGCTCCCAAGACTTCTGTCCTGGGCTTGCAGAAAGACAAAGCTGCTGCTGGTCTGCCACTAGAGAAAGGGCCCAGCTCTTCCGCTCCAGTTACCTGGATCTGGGATGATCTGCCCTGAGCTCACAGGGACATGTGGAATCTGCTGGACCTGCCTGGGGTCAGTGTGTCTTGTCCTGGGCTTGCAGAAGGAGGTAAGGAAAAATGCAGGACACCCCCTCCTGTGTCAGAGCGTCTGTCCTGGTTTGAACTCGGCCAGCAGCCAACCACCACGCAGCCAGTCGCTCACCCTTCCCCTGCCCGGGAAAATAGGGGAGGGACAAAAAGGAAACACTCGTAGGTTGAAATAAAAAGCAGTTTAGTGATGGTAACAAAACAACAGTAACAATGGGAAGTCCAAACAGGTAATGCACAATGCACTTGCCCACCACCCACCGGCTGATCCCCGTCCCGTCCCCGGCAGCGATCCCAACAGAGGAGATCCTGCCATCACAGACCCGGAGAGAGGGGCCCCACCTCCTTTATATACTGAGCATGACGTCACATGATATGGTGCTCCCATGGCCAATCCGAGCCTGGCACTCCGGCTGTGCCCTCTCCCAGCTCAAGAAAACTTAACTCCATCCCAGCCAAAGCCAGGACAGTGTCATGCCTTAAGCCTGCAGGGAGTTGGTGAGCCTAGGGCATCACCTCACCCTGGAGCAACCTGCCCCTTGCACACATAAGGCTGTTGTGGCCCCAGATACTGACTACCCATATTACCTTCATAGGCAGAGGAGATTTACAGAATGGTTAGGATAGTCAGGGGAGGAATGTGCAGGATTTGTGGGAAAACACCCATAGCCATCCACACTCACCCCCACACATAGGTCTGGATGCCTGGCTGCAGGCCAAGAGGCCCCAATCACCCAGGGAAAATGGATTGGTGTGGGAGAAGTCCCAAAGGCCCCATGGTGCCTGTGGGGCACTGGGGTTGGGGCTGCCCCAGGCCCCCAGGAGAAACCGTCCTGCACACAGAAGATGGTGGTGCTCAGTCATGTGGGGATCTTCTTGTGCAGGAGTGAGACGCTGGCTGTGAACACTTGGGGGTTTCAGTTCAGAGGAGGGACCAGGAAGGGTGAGGTCCCCTGCAGGGAATCTAGCAGGGCAGCTGAGGAGGGTGATGGTGAGCACAAGCTTTCCTGAAGAACCTGGAGGAGGAAGCAGTCCACATCCTGGAGTGTGGATCTCCTTGGAAGAGTGACCTCCCTGGTAAGTGCTGGAAGGCAGGGCAAGGCATCAAGATGCCCCAAGTGGAGGGGTCAGGGCTGGTATCTTAGTACTGGTGCTGGCTAGGCCACGCAGGGGTTGTGCAGGGTTGGACTTGCTGCTTCCCCTGAGGCAGAAGTGACTGGGGAGGTGATAGTCAGGAGCCTCCCAAGCTGTAGTGCCCAGGCTCTCTTCTGGAGTTCACGATCTTGCAGGGAGTGAGAAAGGGAAGTAGCAGGTACCCAACACCCTCTACCTCTCCATATATGCCCTGCATACCCCTGCAATCATGGTGACCCTCCACTGGACTTGCTCCCATGTGTCAGTGGCTGTCCTGTGCTGGGAGCCCAAACTAGGAGATGGGAGTTCCAGGAGGGATCTCACCAGTGCCAAAACACAGGGCAGGATCCCTTCTCTGGGCTTCTGACTGCACCCTTGCTTCCTTGCTTGTGCAGTCCAGTGTGTGGGGACCTTCTTTGCTGCCCAGCTGCACTGCTGCCTCATGACCATGTTGTCCACAGGACCTAGGACCTTTTCTCTAGAGCTAGTTTGTCCTGCTGCACAGCTTTATGTATCCCAGGAGCATGACTGTGCATTGGCTTTTGTCAAATCAATGCCCTGAGGTTCCTGTCAGCTCATTTCTCCAGCCTGTTGAGGGGTGAAAATGGGGCCCCACACTGTGTTCACCTCTGTTTAAGCAGAAAAGGGGAAGTGGCACACTGCCTGTAAAGGGGAGGACATTAACGAGTATTTGTTCCTGTACTAACCCACAAGGGATACCACTACTTTCTCTCTGCCAGCTGGACTTTGCATAACTCCTTGTAGCTCTCTGGGCCAACACAACCCCAGAATTTCCCACTCACCTTCACACCCTCTTATCCCACCTGTGCAATGGCAATGGCACTGTGGAGGAGCAATGTCCTGCAAAACATAACCCTTACAGTTCGTTTGTTATCAGATTGATACTGACAAGATGAGGCTTTCCCTGTTGGATAACATACAGAATGACTACAGCATTATACAGGACCTGCGATCTTTGTCCCCATGCAGAGTAGGAGTGGGGCTGCTTCCTCAGGGACAGGGAGTCAGGAGCCACAGTTGGCCACAGTGCAGGCCAAGCAGTTCCCACACCGAAAGGCGCAACTCCATAGCACCAGAAGCAGGAAAAACAAGATGCCTGATGCAGCTGGAGAGTCCTTTCTGTGAATGGCCCATGGAGAAGCATCCCTGGAGATCTCCCATCCTTCACCTGGGTTCTCAACAACAAGCAGTTCTCTGGGCAGCCTCAATGGCTCCATGAGAGTGCTCTCAGCTCATTGGGAACTGTGCTGGACACTCTCCAGATGACTCTCCCCAGGTGAGGTGCAAGGAAAATGAAAATTGTGGTGGTTTGACCTTGGCTAAATGCCAGGTACCCACCAAGTCACTCTATCACTTCCCCCCGCTTCCCCTTTTTTTCTCAACAGGGCAAAGAGGGGAAAGAAAATAAGATAGGAAAAGAAAACAACCCTTGTGGGTAAAACAACAGCAGTTTTAATATAAGCAAAGCGAAGCAAAGGTCCACGCGCGGAAGCAAAAAAAGAAAACAGATTTATTCTCTACTTCCCATGAACAGGCGATGTCGGGCCTTCTCAGGAAGCAGGGCTCCAATACGCGTAGTGGTTGCCTCGGAGGACCAAGGGTGACCCCCCCCCTTCCTCCTTTTTCCCAGCTTTATACTCAAGCAGATGTCATGTGGTCTGGAATATCCCTTTGGTCAGTTCGGGTCAGCTGTCCTGGTTGTGTCCCCTCCCAAGATCTTGCCCACCCCGTCCCACTGTGGGGGGGAAATGTCGAAAAGAGCCTTGGTGCTGTGTAAGCACTACTCAGCAGTAGCCACAACACCAGTGTGCTATCAACACCCTGCCAGCTCCCAACATAAAACACAGCACCATGAGGGCTGCTACAGGGGAAAACCAATTCTGGCTCAGCCAGACCTGGTACAAAGGAAAATGCCACAAAGAGGAAAGAGATCACCCACACGAGAATGGCATAAAGACTTTAACAAGTCCCTTTGTTCCTGCACCTCTTGTATTCACTGCATCTCAAGGTGAGACTTCATTAAGAAGAGAAGAGGAACCACTGTGGGAGTGTCTGCTCTGCGCAGCTGTGGGAGATTCAATGTGTTACTTGTAAATGATTAAGAGGCAAGTTGGCATTGGCCTGTCAGCTCTGCGCAGCTATGGGAGATTCAATACTTAAGAGCCAAATAGACATTGGCAGGTCAGCTCTACTCAGGAGTGCTCTGCTCAGGAGCACTGTTTTGTGCAGGCTTGGAGAAGTGCTGGTTGGTCCTGTGCTGGCTCAGAGAAGCGCCAGCTCTGCTCTGCACAGGCCTGGAGAAGCAGCAAGGCTTTGAGGAGAAACAGGCCTTGGAAGAGAGATAAGAAACTGCCAGGCTGTGCTAAGTTGGATGGAACTGTTTGTGGGAGAGAGGGTTGATGACTGTCTAGTTGCTGATTTGCTTATTATTAAGTAAGAGCTTGAATGAGAGTATAAGTATGTATTATTGTATGAGTATGTATTAATGTAAGAAGAAAAAAAGAATTTAAAGAAAATAAACAGCCCCTGCCCTGCAGAAAGAAAGAAGAACATTGTGATGTGTGAATTATTTTGGCTGCTACAACTCATTACAACTTAATTACAACTTAGTATAATTTATTACAACTTATTTAAATTTAATACAACTGGTGACTGTGATGTGCGAATCCCATCTTGATTTGGGACAGAGCGAGGACCGTGGAGCTGAGCGGTGGTAGTGGAGCCCAGATGAACTTTACGATTGGCAGAGGTGAGCCAACTAGTCCAGACAAGTAACTGAAGGCACCTGGATAGAAGGTGAGCAGCTGAGCACTAAAGATGGGGGCAAAAATTTCTGCAGAGAAAAAGTCTACTTTATATATTTTGATAAGAACTCTGGAGAAGATGTGTATCAAATATGAGGAAAAGGTGGTATGTACTTTACTTATTTGGTGCAAAAGGAATGGGGTCCCTGCTGCATCATCTTGAACTACATGGCAACTGGTAAATGATTCCCTGAAACAGTTAAAAAGTGATTGGACTGCTGCGCAGGTCAGAGAGAAAAAAGTGATTGGACTGTTGCGGTAGCTGCAACCGACGTCACGTCGCGTAGTGGATCTGAGTCTCAGACAGATCTTATAGTTGTGGTAGAGACACCCCCAGAAGTTGTTGCTGTAATGTATGAACTAGGACGTCAGCCACATTGGGAAGGACTTTATTTTTCTGTTATTAAAGAACTACAGAGAAAAGCAGTAATGAGGACGGACTTAAAAACTCAAAAGTATACTGGATTTTACAGAAGGTGTTGACACTGTGATGTGGTGTCCCTTGTCTATTCTAAAAGGACTAATCTGTATACTAAAGGTCTTGATTAAAAACAAAGAAGGGGAATTCTCTGGATACACCACATGGTCAACAAGCAATGGCTTTGTGTATTCTTAATGGTCTCTTGATGTTTAAAAGTCTTGATGTTTAAAAGTCTTGAAGCTTAAGGAAGTTAAGTTAAAAATAACGCAGATTGCTAATGTAGATTGTAGTATTTAAGTTTAAGGAAAACAATAAAATAATGCAGATTGTAGTATTTGTTAAGCTTAAGGAAAATAATAAGATAATGCAGATTGTAGTATTTAAGTTAAAAATAGTGTAGATTGGAGTATTTGTTAAGCTTAAGGAAGTCAAAAATAATGCAGATTGTAGTATTTGTCATTTTATGTTGTGTGGGTAATAAGTGTAAGGGGCTTCTTTGTGTGGTTGTGTGATTTGTGTTGTGTGTGAGACACAGCCCAGCTGCAGCTGTGGAGTGTGAATTTCTCTGTACCTATGGTAAATGATAGCCTGTGTGGTGAAGAAGATGGCAGCACCGAGACTGCCTGTGTGGTGAAGATGTGTGCTGACTTTGATTTTGTGTGTATTAGTGGTCAGTGTGTTGGAGGTGTAATGCAGCTCAGGTGAATGCATGCACTAAAAGTGGTGATGGCAGTGATGATGGTGTGAGAGACTGCTTGTGTGACTGGAGTGATGATGTCAGTAAAGTGTGTAACCAGCAGAGAGACTGCTTGTGTGACCAGAGTGACGAGCCCCTCCAGGAGTTATCTTCCTTATTTTGTCATTATTCTATGTATATTGTGTTTTCTGAAGTTTGTTTGTCTGAACCTTAATTGATAAAGCCTTTGCAGGTGCAGTTGTAAAACAAAGAAGGGGGAAATCACCACACACCCCCTTTCATCTCTCATCACCCATCTGTGCCCATTGCTACTAGCAGGCAATCTCCTGCTGCCTCCTGGTAGAAAGAAAACTCTCCTTCTTCTCCTCCTCTCTCACCACCTTTCTCATGACGATTGTGACAAGGGAAGGACGATATTGGCAAAAGCCAGGGCCAGTTTGCAAAACCACACCCTCTCTACTCACACACATCCAGCAAGGCATGAGACAGGAGAGCACAGAAATCAGGAAAGGAAGATGCTCCCTGTTGACGTTTGGACTCAGCAGCTGGATGCCACATGGGCGGCCGTTCACCTCCCTGGTGAAATAGGGGAGGGACAAAAAAAAAAAAAGAAGAGAATTCGTACGAATTTTCTTCTTTTTGTCCCTCCCCTATTTCACTGGGGAGGGGAGGGGGGAGGTGAACGGCTGCCACGTGGCAACTGGCTGCCGGCTGAGCTCAAACCTCAACACACACAGATCTGAAAATAAATTTACAGATGAGCCCCCATCCTAGTTCCCACCATTCTCTCCCAAAGTGCCTTCATCACAAGCAATTTCCCCCATTTCCTGAGATCTAAAGCTCTATTAGAAAGAAATAGAGTATCTCTACAGAACTTTCCAAATCCAGAATTCTGAAGTGATTCTCATCCACTTGATTTAGGTGAGCATTTCAGTGTTAACGTCAGACTAAGGGTTGTATTATATGAAAAACTAACTATTGTTCAACTGCTGAGTGTTTATCAAACCTGCAGAAACTGTTGTTGTGCTAGTTCATGTTTCAGTGTTTGATGTTGTTAACATGGCCAACTAAAGTGGCAAATAAATACCAATATCGAGTAAGTTAACACCGATATAGCAAATCCAGTCTTTCTTTGGGGCTTATGTTTCTTATTCTGAGGCTGTTTCTTTGCTTTCAAATATTCCTGCTAAAAATGATTCAATAAAAATTAGTTCCTGACTGTAACATTTTAATGCCCAGGTTGGATTTTCTCAGTATTTTAAAATATAAATATGCAAGACTCTCCAAATTAGATAACATCACAACTCATTATGTTGCCATTCCACACCCAAAAAATGGCGCAGTAAGGGCTTTTTCTGACCTTTACACACTTTCTCATACTGTTTGGAGATTTCTTCCAGCTTCTCATTATTCGGCTGCTTCTAAATATCACATTGAAAGCGAATTAAAGAAAACATGTCAAAAACATATTGAAAGAAACAAATATACATGCTACATATTAGTAGCTTTTCATTCTGAGCCTCAGTAAGTATTAAATGAAGTATTTAAAGACAAACAGTCGAGAATAAGTAAGTTTTTCATGTAGTGAAAGGAGCATTCAAGCTGACTAAAAAAGTGTTTAGAAGACATTACTACTAACATATCTAAGTGTCACTAATCAGAATCAGGGTATCTGCAGGTATTAAGTATGTATTTACTAGGCAGATTACTCGATTTAAAACAATTTGCCAAGGTCCTGCAGTGAGAAGTTCTTTAAACATCTTTCATTCATCCATTAAGACTAATTTCATCTGGATACTCTTGTTTTTACCCCTATTTCTGTAGGCTTTCTCCTGTTGGTTGGAAAATTTGCCTCATTACTGGATTACTTAAAAAAATTAAAAGCAAGTAAAATTTAAAAAAAATAGAATACCTTTTTAAATTGTAGGATTGTGCGCTGTTTGATCTCTAATTCTTTACTAAACTGGTTTTTAATTTTCTGAAGTTCATTAACTTTGTTCCTCAGGGATTTCTCCTCAGATTGCATTCTACACACCTGTAACAATGCATAAAGACAGCAAGCAAAGCTAACATTTAGCTATAAGCCTTTCACAATCTCTGCAGGTTATCTAAGTAAAAAAATACTTTCATCAAGAATCAAATCTTCGCAAGCATCTTTGCTAAATTTCAGGGGCTAGAAGTGCACTATGCTGTACATCCTGCCTAGGGAACAATTTTCACCATAGAATGGAGTATTAAGTTTGGCAGGAAAAAAACGAAAAACAACAAACCACACCACCAAAACCAAGCCACCAGGAAATAGCCTAATCGAACTACAAATTCAGTTGTCCTTTAAAAAAAAAGTGTTTCCTGACATGCGATCCCATCCACTCCTTGCTACTTCCCAAAGGATTATACACTGCATGTTGAGTAGGGAAAAAGTCCTGAAATGTTACGCTGCTGGGGAAGACATTAATACTTTTTTTAAAGCTTAACTTTCAAGCCCAAACTCTTGCAATAGTCTTCTGGATTCTAAGTTCTTGCGATATCCCATGAGGTTCTAAGAAATTCTACTGCTTAATAACTAAATACTAACAATCAACATTAGTAAAAGTTATTCCATTTTTTCATTTATTTTCCCCAAACTTAATAGAAAACATTTCAAATTTTAAGAAGTCTCTAGAATTTTGCGCTTTCCTTTTCCAATTAATCCATCTTTTCCTCCCAGAGATGAGCATTTTCCAAAAGTCTGAATTCTGAGGCTTTGAAGTCAGCACAAATAACAACAGAAGGCTACTGTTGTTATGATGATTACAAAGTCCTCCTCCATAACCAGGTTAACCTACTTTTGACAAGCCTTTTTCAAGTGTATTAATAAAATTTACTTCCCCCCTTCAATATCAGTACTAATCCATGTTTTGACACCTTATCTTTAGCTCACAGCTCAATGGCAATGTAACTTTAGAGTCACTCTTACTCTAAATGGATGGCTGAACACAGCCTTGTTATGAATCACTTTTAACAGCTGTAGCTTGGGACTTGTGAAAACAGGTTTTACTAACAGAACCCCAAACAAACTTGCAGAAGAAACATTTGCCCTAGGGTTACAAACCTGGTTTTGTACTTGCTGAATTTGTTTCTTGGCATCAGAAAGTTTCTCTTTCAAATCTGCATGTTCTTCCTCTTTCCTCTGCAAATCCTTTTTCAAGCTCTGTACAAGGGCAGAGCTCTCAGAAAGATCTTTACGTAGCCTTGTGTTAGAAATTAAGAGACGTAAATAACATTAGTGTTACACATCTCAAAGAAACAGCTTTTACACATTAACTCAGGCTCTTCGATAGCTGGTTTTATTCATGAATAGAATCCCAGATCTATCAGCTAAATGACAAGCATTACAATTTTGGATTTCAGCTACATATTATATGATCCTGAAGTAACAAACCGCTCAGATTCACTCTTGAACAGTGCAATTTTTTAAAATTCTTTTTTCTAAGCACAGTAGACTAACCATTTCTACCACTAGGTGTCCTTACACAGTAACAAAAGGGACAAGGTTAATATCAATTAAGTATAAACTTGATATTTACATCCAGACCTTGTAAGGATCAAAATAAATAAAAATCAAAAGAAAGTAGAAAAAACAACAACATTGTAACAAGTCCTGTTGTTATTAAGTGCTACAAAGTCATTAAGAAGTTTAATGGGTTTATTTTTAAATGGTCATATTTATTTTAAAAAGCTTACAGTAAGTTACCTTGGATTTTTACTTCGCAATTACCTAATAGAAGATTTCTTAAATTCTATAATTAACAATGCAAAATAAGGTCTCACAAAAGGAAAACCTTTCAAAGTTCCCCAGACCTTCATGCTAAATTGTATTTCAGAGTACATGCACGTGCCCACAGATATCAGAACTAAAGAAACCCTAGTCAGAAGGGCTACACAGCATCTTAAAGCTATTTTTACATGATTGCAATTTCCTTGCCACATAGCAAATATAATCTCTCAGATACATTTAATCTCTTATTTCTTAAAGATTTAAAAACTAGAGGGGGCTGGGGAAGTTCTAATCTCCTATACCCATTATTCCTTCAAGTTCTTATAGTATACTGTGTTCACCTAGAATAGCTATTACCAAAACCGGCTGTTTACTGTTTAATTACCAGGCCTTTTTTTCCTTTCTTCTTTTCCTTTTTACCATTCAGTCCTTTCTAAAGAAAACATTGCCTGCTTTTATACGAGTTACAGCATATAACATTAAACTATGTTATTTCCTCCAAAAAGGGTATGTAACATAATACTGTTAGAAATCCCCAAATAATTCATCATTTCCTGTTTGCCCCTACAATAGTTCTGCATGATTTAGATCTATATTTCTGAAAGAATACAGAAACAGGTGAGGAAAACATAGCTAGCAAAATATGCAAATATAGAAATCAAGTAGTGCATTAAAAGTTCTTAAGCAGTTTGGTTAATAAAGTTGACAAACATGAAGATGTGTTATGTCAAAATAAATTGATGTTCACAGAGGGTAGTTTTAACTTGAGTCCATTCTCAAAGGGCTAGGAATTATCTCATTATTTACTTACAAGTCTATAGATTGTATTTGCTCGTCCTCATTTTTCTCTTTTTCTTAAAGAGTGTGTTTCATGTTCTGCAAGCTGTTCATCAACTGCACAACTTCCTCCTTTAGATTTGCTTCCCGATCATTTAATTCTTTCAGTTTTTTGTCTGAATTGGCACATTCCTCTTGCAGAGCTACTGTATTACTTTCCAGATTTAAAATAATAGATTCTTTTTCTTTAAGTACTTCTTCTAACTTTGCTATGCTGTCATCTTTAGCTCTAAAAGCCTCCAAGAAGCATTCAAGCTCTCTTATTTTTCCCTTGGAGCTGGTAACTTCCTCTTCAAACTCTGCAATTACTCTGTGATCTTCTGCAGCCTGTTTTTCAAAATCCTGGGTTTTCTTCTGGATGTGCTCTTGTAACTGACTCATAAGATCTTTTTCCTTTGTGGACTGATGATCTTGATTTGCAGTCTCATTTAACTTTATTTTTAGTTGTTTATTGCAATTCTCAGCATCATCAAGTCCCTTCTTTAAGTCTTCAACTTGTTGAAGTAGTTCTTGAATCTGCTGCCTTTTTTGTGAAGAAGCCTTAATAATGTTTTTGCATTCTTCCCAAATGCTTTCAACACTGCAATGAAAGGAGCTCTCCTGTCCCAGAGCTGCTGTAGAAGCAGTTTGGGACTCCATGCACACAGGACTCATTTGAGCTCTCTCCAGTTCATCTTTCTGAGAGTCTAAGGAATCCTTTAGATCAACTGAATCAATATCCCTAGTGTAAGACTCTAACTGACATTTATACAACTCATCTACTTTGGACTGCATTGTTTTAATTAGTGGCACTTTATAAATTATATTTTGTTTAGCACCTTCTACTTCGTTATTTAGCTGAATAATCTTTTCTTCTTGTTCCCTATTGATAGTTTTCTGTTTGCCCAATTCAGAAACAATCTCCTGATAGTCAGCTCGACACTGCTGAAGTTCTTCACCTAAGCCAGAAGCCCTTTCTTCAGAAGCAGAGAGCTTGAGATTCAAGTTTTTTATTTGCCCACTGAACTCTTTTTTGTTTTTTTCTATTCTGCATTGTTCTTCAAGTGCAGCTAGCTGACCTTCCAAGGTTTCAGTTCTTTCCTTCAGTGCTAGTATTTCTGCATAGTTCTCAGTATTATTTGCTTTCACATATTCAGTTCTCTTTTGATCCAGAGAGTCATCTTCCCAACTCTCCTTCATACCTCCTAAAAAAAAAATAAACCAAAAAAACCAAAACAACAGTTCAGGATGATTAAAATCAGTAGTACAAGTCACTAGCACTGCCAAATAGCAATTACTATGTGGAAAATGGTCACCATCTGAAAGCCACACCCTTATATCACATGGCTTTTTGAAGTCTTGAAGTAAAGCCCCTCTGAACAGTTTAAAATGCAGTAGGTGCCTCTTAGGCTTATAGACGTGGTTTGCAGCAAGAGGTGTTCAGGAGCCTTAAAGAACATTTTGCCATGGCTCTGTTCCAGCCTTCTACTCTGCACCACTATAGAAAAATCTAGCTAGTTTTACTAATATGTAGTAATATCTATGAGCCAGATAATGGTCACAGTTATGTCTAGTTTCCACTTCCACTGGTTCAACAATCCTTTTAATACAGCCAATCACCCATTTTACACTTAGAAAAGCAATGGTATTGTATACTTTCCTGAGAATTTTCATTCATACTCAATATGCCCTTACTTTAAAAATTAAGCTAAAAATCCAGCACAAGTTTTTTGCTTAGTGTTTGGGACTTTCTTCTCTTTTTTCAGTTTTTTCAGGAGAACTTATGCCCACACCTAATGTGTTGCATGTAAGGTTCTCCCAGAAAGATCTACAACATTCCATCACGATCCCAAATTTCCATAAACATTTTATTAGCTTAAGACTGTTTTTTCCCTGAAGTAAAATCATATGCATTTCACCACCTTCAAAATTGACTCCAGCTGTATTTTCCACTGTTTTAGAATCCAGCTGTGTCCATTTAGTAACATGCATGTATGTTTTAGTATTAAAATCAAGCCTGACTATCACTAAAGGTTTAGGTCATCACAGCTATGTACTCCAAAGTGATACTATAGATTTCTGTGAGTACTGCAACTACAGTAAGGTGGAGTTTGGCAGTCATCTCGCTTTGGGAGCATTAAGCACACGGGTACATGTGTACTGCATGGAAACATCCTCTGAACAGATCCAACAAGTTTTATAGAGTCACTAACAAAAAGTCATACCGAAGCATTAGCAACAGTGGTTTCCACCTCAATTCAGGTTTTGGTTTTTGATTATTTTTAGAGGGATCAAATTCTACAGGACACTTTTTTCCTCCTGCTTTTCTGTACCCTTTCTTTTCTGTTCTAATTAGATGTATCAAGTGTTCCTGCTAGGTCAGAGGAAACAGCAGCTTTACTTTGGCTTGTAAAGCCATGCTTCTAAATACTACAAGATGAAAAAATTGGAATTGGGAGATGGTTTTCTCTGAAAGCCTAGTTGTGTGGTCTCAAGAAAACATATCAGACAAAATACTACAAACTCCTCACACTGGACATGAATTTAACATACTTCACTAAAACGGAGAGGTGCTGAGATGTCTTAAGACATATTTTGCGATCTAAGGTGCCAAGATACAAAAAGTAGCAGAGTTTTGCCCAACAGCTATAGTGAGAAGAGTATGATCATTCATAAGAGGATTTAGAGGTGATCGAGATGCTTTGTACTGACAACCACAATCACGTAGCAAAGCAGGATAAATACTAGTGCAAGAAGATGCATGATATTCAGTGCAGAAGCTTCTTATGTAGGAAGTACTAAGAAAGGAAGAAATCCCATCCCAAAACATGGGAGGCAAGTCCTAGAGAAGACTACAAAAACCTGAACCTCAAGACAAGATAACCTATCTTCTCACAAAATAAGCTTTGGTCATAGGCCACTAGCATGTCTAAATTCTACAACAAAGCCATCACAATGTACCTGTGCTCATTTTTCTATTGTACCAAGTATGTTTAACAAGAACGGTTAAATGTAAGTATATATAAGTTTCATCATTACAGAGCATCTAGTAACTCAGTTTTTAAATTAGATGCCTTATAGTCTCAACAGCCACATATCAAACATATTTAACATGACTGAAGAGCCTGCTCTTCCCAATAAAAAGAAAATCTCAGTGCTGTCATTAATTGGCACTGTTAACTAACTTCTTGTTTGAGAAGAGCTATCCCTTCTCTGTTTTTTGCTTGTTTAAACAAGTTTCAGTCATGAGATAAGAAACCTACTACTATATAATATATCAAAGAGTCTACATCAGCTTCAGTTCTCACCCCCTTCCTGTAACATTTATATAGCTGGCACTATCAAATGGTCATGCTAGGATCCAGTATTCATCCCAGCCAAAAAAGGTAGAGACAAATCAGAAAGGCATCTGGTACAGACAGAAGCTTTTCTTAAGACAGACTTCAAATGACACGTATTTGAACAAGCTGCACAGACATCAGAAGTGCCCTACTGGATGACACACCATCAGTTGACCTAGCCTAATATTTTGCCTCCTTTTGCTGCTGTTGGCAGGCCCAGCCACTTTCCACAAACCTTTTCTGACATAGGACACCTGGGAATGTTGGAGGAACATGAGACAGTAAATCCCTGCTTAACCCTGTCAGTATCTATGTATGAACCTGTTGGCCGTTAGCTTGTCTAACCACTCCTGGAATCTGAGAATGATCTGTCTCTCTCACCTCCTAGGGCAACAAATACTAGAAGTTCACTACCCATGGCATGAAGTGCTGTGTTCCATAAACTTAAACTGATCTTCTAGATTGAGCATTCCCTTGTTCTTTCACTGCAGTGATGAATGACAGTCCAGCATTCAGTTTATTCACCATCTGTATCCTCAGTTTTCTGTGATCATGTGAACTTGACAAGTCTCCTTGTAACATATTTTATCCCTCTTTATGGAGATAGATATTTTCTGATCCCCATTTTTAACCTTATTCTCTTTTTCTATCCTATCCTCACCCAAACAATTGCCTGGAAGATCTTCTTACTTGCACCTATTCTGCAGGAAGAAGGCAAGAAAGTGAGGGATACAAAGGGAAGATCTTTCATTCTCCTCTGGCATATGCTTTCCATAGTTCTACGAGAAACTGGAGCCCAGCTCTGTCCTGAAGATCTTACAAATACCATTTTGCACAAGTCAGTCCCATAAAGCTCAATCTCACCAATTAATAGACTTTAATGAAATGGATAACGTAAGTAGTGGTGTCCTTTTAAGTTTCACCTTCATGCTTGAAGGTCTTCAACTGTAGCTGGTTTATTCACCTCATTCTAAAAAGACTGGTAAGCTCACAGATAAAGCAAGGAAAGCAAAACAGATTGGAAGTGCAAACGTGAGAGCTGCACAAAATATGTATCTGTGGACTTAAAATAATTTTACTTCCATTCAACTGAAAAGCTTTTCTCCTTTGCCAGCACTGTCACCTTCAGCAAAGCTGGTGTGTTCACAGCACGCATACAGCATGAAACATCAAGTTTCACAGTCCGTGCTGTATGACTGAACAATCAGTAACTCGCTGACACCGTTGACGCTTGCGTAGGCAATTTTAATAAAACTTGAGCAGGGGATGCTACTCTCCCAGAAGTCCAGCAACAGCAAGTTTAGTCCAAAAACAATTGTTAAGAAATTAAGAACTACAGCTGAGTCTGCAAGTACATTAACAGATGAGAAAAAGCAGCAGAAAGGAGAGTCTAAAAACTAACGTTTATTTTAAGCATTTAGGAGTGAGCAGTATAGGACCTTCTGCAAAAGTGATATTTACATAACAGTTACTTTGATTTACAGTTTAACATAGTAGATTTTCTCCTCACAACATAACGTTTACACTTCACAATTTTTCGCTTCTGTTCTGGAATAGTAATCAAGTTTTTTTGGAAGGCCCCCTGTGAGTGATGGTAGAAATTTTACCTTTCTCTGCAGGTGGCTCTTTTTCCACAATAGGCTTACTTTCAGAGCAACGTTTTCTTCCCACTTCCAATACAGTCTCCTCACAATCCTTGAATTGGCTGCTTTCAATCACTTCCTTAGAGTTTTTTTCTGCGAGTTTTCTTTTTATGGTAGTTACAGTGTTGTCCTGTGTTAAAATAAGATCAATTACTTTGAAGTTTTACCAAGTGAGCACTTAAAAGCCTTAGTAATCCTTTAGATGCAAATATTTTTACAAATCTATCTGGGTAACCTGTATAGGGGTTGTCAGAAGAACAATTCAGTTACAGATCAGTTACTCAAGCAAAAAGCAGGTACAGCTTCAGACAGTAATAAGCACAATGTTTTGCACTGTACAGAAAGTAGAGCAAGAGACTAGGAAACTACAAAATGCAAAACGAGTTTACCACCTGAAGTATCCAGTGTCGAAAGAGCTGAGGAAATTCATGATTTGCTCAAAGGGCCAATGGTCAGCTCTACAAGTTCACCACTTTCTTGTCATGGTTGGTAGAGCTGGGAGTTTTAACCTCCTTCAGCAAAGCCACAGATCATTTTTATCATGACAGATCTGATGCAATTTGAAAGCCTAGTCAGTTCTGTCATATATACTTTAGACTATATATTTGACTAAGAATGAAGTTTCTTTACTCACAAGATGACACAAGTGGCAAGCCATGCTGGTTGCCAAGGACCAATCACTCATCTAAGTAATTCATTAAAAACAAATAATCTGTAGAACAGACTTGAGGTTTGTGGTCACATTTTAAGTTTCATGCCACAGAGTCTCATAGAAATGCTGGACAGAGCTGGAGCCTTTCTCTTGGAAGGAGCAGTGATAGGAAGCAGTCATCACAACTGCCATCACCCTGAGCATTCCTGCTACTGAAAAGCTAAGGTGCTCGGAGGCAGAGAGGGAACAGAAGATTAAGTATGGTCAAAGCCTTAAGTTCACAGTGGAAGAGAAAAAGGGATCAGAGTGCTGCCTAAGTTTAATTTAAAATGTTCTCAGAACTACGTTTCAGGTTACTGGGCATCAGGCTCAAAAAACCACCTAACTGCATGTTTTGATTTTTTTCTAACCTGTATACATGTAGCCAAGCCAGTCTTTTGGCATTCAGCAGCTAGCAGCAGACTAGCCAGCTGCAAGTTTTATTGATCGCATCAAAAGCGGAGATACCCTGGCCATCCACTCTTAGTTCAAACTCTACTCAACACGTTCATATTATTGCTCTGCCTTAAAAAGTTCGTGTGCATGGTGGTAGTAGGGGGAACACACTGATTTTTGTTGGCAATTTACACAATCACTGTCCTTCTCACATTAACTTCTAACTTCAATTAAATCTGACCTTTTGCTGCAGCAAAACCTCCTTTCCTTCCTCTTCCATTCAGGCAAAAATAAAAAGACAGTGACATAATCCCTCTCCTCCCACTGCTAAAGTCCTCCCAGTTTGAGTGTTGGGGTTTTTTTTCTCTTTAGAGTGGCTCTTCATAGTCTCATCGACAGTCCTCCAATAATAACTCCAGATCACTGCTTCCAAAAGTCCTATTTTCCACACACACCTCCACACACATTCTGCTGTAACTTCAGTTTCAATGCCAACTTCACCTGCTGCCATTTCAAGAAAGAAGCCATTACTTACAGAAAATTTCAATTTTCCAAAATAGTCAAGTCCATTATAAGCAAAGATTTAGATTTTTTTTGTAAACAGAAAATTAAGATGTCTCAGACTTACATAGTCTTTCATGGTTTTTTCTAAACGGGATATCAAATCTTGCAGTCTCATGGGAACATCATCTTTTTGCTCCACAATACCTATTAGTTCTTGAATCCTTTTATTCTGCGTATTCATTTTCTTAGAAAAGAAAGTAGTTCAGTCAATGTTGAATTCTCGAACTATACAATGCATTTAGAAGCAAGATCAGTTAAGCTAAACTTGATATAAAAAAAGCTAGAAACGTACTACAACAGCATTTTAAGCTACCGAAATTTTGTATTAAAGCAAGTAATTCTGCACAAGTTTTTTTTGAGAAAGTTACCTCAGTTGGTTCTTTAAGCTGCTCAGCAGACTCATCCGATTTAATCATCTGCATTTCAGAGTCTGTAACAGGAAAAGAACCCTGCATCAAATACCCAGCCATTACATATTTTACTCAGTAATCCATTTTTCCAGATCTCCTGGTCCTTTAGTAGCTTTTGAATAGACTCATTTTTTTTTGTGTTGGCTTCTACTTGCAGGACACATTTCAAAAGTTTAGGGTTTTTTGAATAGAATTGGGCCCTGCAACCCATATAAAATATAGATCACGTCAAGAGACTTCTGCTGAAATCATACTATGAGGTATTGCTACTTTTATCTATCAGTGTTCCACAGAATACCTGAAAACACTGCATCAGCAAAATGTAAAGTGCTGGGATCATAATATAACCATGAAATCACGAATAAATAATGTTGACGTGTTACCCCACAATTCAGAAGTCTTCAACTGACAGTTTTAAGTTTTGTCTTAAAAATGAAATAATCAAGGCCTGTGCAATTGTTCAACCTGAACATACACAAAACAATTATTATCACCTCTATACATATGATTTGGTTCCAAAATCCTGCTCAACTGGATTTTACAATGCTCAACTACTATTTTACAGTAGTCATTTCTTTTTTCTTTCACATCACACACACACAGAGCTCACCTTTGGTTTTCTGTGTCAACTCTTCTTCAATTTTGATTAGTTCATTGGTTTTCTTTGTCAGCTTTTCTTTGGTCTGAGTTAGTTCAGTGGTAGTTTTGCCCAGCTGTTTTGCAAGCCAACCTATAGCTTCCTGTGGGTCCTCCAGAGACACCACGTGTCTGTGTTTCTTCTGCCTGCTTTTTGATATCAATGACATCATTCTGCAGAGAATCAGCAATGCCCTCAAGATCAGTGTAGGTGCCTGGCCCGATGCCATATTCTTCATTCTGAAAGATAATTTATATCCTTTTAGAAATAGAAATAATTACACAATATCCACTATTTCTACTGAAAATTTGGAAGACCATTATGTCCTCAAACATCTAAGTACAGTTAATTCTGACTTCAAAGCCATCTTGTGGGTTCATAGGCAATTGGATTGCCAGTTTCTGTCTACCTTCACACAGAAGTCTCCAGCATCAAGGAACAGATACTTTATTTTTAAAGCATTTAATGGCCCATCATCACATTCCCTTTTATATCACCACAAAAGCATCCCCTCCAAATTTAATATAAAAGCTAGCATTTTTACCCAATGAGAACACTGAATGAACACAGCAAGCAAACAGTTTTAAAATGAATACATCCGAAATTTTCAAATATCAGTAAAAGTTTGTGAGGTCAAATAAGTTTGTGGTAACTTATCAAATTAAGTTGTACTTAAAACATTGACTTTATATCTTTCCTCCTTGTTTTTTAAAAACAAAGGGTTCCAAACTCACAAGAACCAGCCTCAACTTAAGGGTTTAGTTATGCTTAAGTGTCTATACAATTGTCATTGCTTCAGTTGTAGCTACAATAACCTAAAGAGGAAAAAAGTCTCTGGGACCACTCCAGTACAGTCCATATATGGGGCCTAAGAATTCAGCTTCAAATACCTTAAATATGCACTTAATGCAACAGTTTATAGCATGCTTCAGACAGAAATTATATGACGACAAAATCAAGATTCTTCCTTCCATGGGAAAGGAAGGGCACATATATCTCATCATTTCATCCTATTAGCACACAGAAATATGCTCCATCCAAATTAAGTGAGCAACCTTAGCCCGCGCTCTGAAAAGCCAAAGCACAGGGTCTAATATGAGCATGAACGCCCTATGTTCATACTCATCAAGGCAGAATTCTACCTGGACAGCTTCTCTGGTTTAGCCTATGATCTTGAGGGCAGGGGGGGAAATCACCTAGACATCTTTCAGGGCCATCAAGTTAAAAAAAAAAAAAAAAATCAGTGAAGAATTCTGTCTGCAGTATGATGACTGTATGTCATCTTGGTATGGGCTCGAGTAAATACCTACCACTCTACTAATGGAACTTATAATATGAACATTATGGCCTCTGTTAAACTAGAAGTCACCAAAATTGTACTAGCAAAAATACCAGCTGTGACCAAGAAAAATAAGAAAATCAGTAGCTGGTTTTCCTCAGTAACATCAGGAACAGCCTTATACTTCCAAATGTTATAAAAAGAGATTATGCTGAAGCATAGCTCATATATGATAGCCTGCTTAAAGGAGATTAGACCTGATGATTTAAAGAGCAAAACAAGGCAAGTTTAAGATAACTTTGGTAGATCGACAAGTCTATACATTGTTTCTGCCAAAATCTTAGTGTTAGCATTGCATATTTTAAACAATAGCTTTTAAACATTGGAGGCAGTACCTAAAAGCCACAACCAGTTTGCAATTCGTAAAAAAACTTACTTTGACTGTTGACAATTCTTGAGTGCGTTAACACACTTGCCCAGCATCAGAAGAGAGGTGTTTATATTTCCACTCTCTTTCAATCTATGACCTTCATTGTGGGTCTTAGCATATCCTTCTGAACCAGCAAGATCACACAGTGACAGTCTGAAAGCAGATAAGGAAAATTCCCTTTATTTACCTTAGAACATGCACAAATTATTCACTTTTAAAAACGATCACTTTTTTTAGAGGAAGAATTTCTTGATCTTCATCTGCACAAACACTTCCATCCTCTTCAATGTTGTTTTCTCAATCAAATTTTACATTACTTCCTGACAAACCTTTTCCCAACACACCTCCTATTTCCCCTCCCTCCCGCCATCTCTTCCTTCTGAGGACTCAGAGGAGTTCAGGTGTACAGCAGGCTAACAGAACCTTGTGCTGCACAGAGGGGACAAGGCACAGAACAGCCCTGCAGCCTGATGGCTGGAGGTAGAGGGCCAAGAACTGTGTGATGGTAGGAAGTGGGGAAACCACCACACACGCATGAGTTTCTATCAGGAAGCACTGGGTGTATAGTGCAGTACCAGTACACCAACACAGACCATAACTGACAGTTCCCAGTACCAGCACACCAACACAGACCATAACTGACAATTTCATCACAAAGAAGAGAGGGTCTCTGCTCTGAACTTACTCATTGACTCAGGTCACTCGCGGTGCTCCCGAATCTTCAGTTTTCAGTATCTTAACTGTGAATATGCTGTGACTAAAAGGAAAAGTTTAAATCAGCAGAGAAGTGATAGACAAATACATTCAAAATATTTTTAACCTCCACAACATCTGTTCAAAACTGTTGAATCTGTCAACTTCTCTAAGCATATACTCTATCAGATACAAACTTTTAAAGAGATGCTTATGTAGCCTTTATTTTGCTTTTTCCTCAGACATTTAGATGGAATAAAGCTAAGTGCTTTTGCTTGAAGGAGAGTATTTGATAAAACTGTTAGCTTTTGAACATGTTCATCTTACTGAAGGATTGAATCCTTTTGACTAAAAGCACTGGGTCACATAGTGCTAAAGGATGTCAAACCTAGATATCTAGACCCTGTTAAAGCCTCTTCCCCTCCTACAAGCCACAATCCATATTTTAGCTCCCCCCTCCTCCCAGAGACCATCCTATGCCCAATGTTATTCAAAAAGTTTCTCACCTTCTGCTGGAGCAAGTATTTAGTTTCTTGCTCACGATACTCTGGTGTTTCAACCCCAGTTTTAGAAGTCTAAAAGCTTCTTTAGAATCAGAAATCTGAACCCACTGCAGATCTTTAGGAAGAACAGACATGGTAATCTTGTAAATATCATTATCAAAAAGAAAGAAGGGATTAAGGGATAACATACGCACACCAAGAACGTTTACTTGAGACATAAAAACATTTTACTAAGCATGCTTCAGACAGAAATTATATGACGACAAAATCAAGATTCTTCCTTCCATGGGAAAGGAAGGGCAAATATATCTCATCATTTCATCCTATTAGCACACAGAAATATGCTCCATCCAAATTAAGTGAGCAACCTTAGCCCGCGCTCTGAAAAGCCAAAGCACAGGGTCTAATATGAGCATGAACGCCCTATGTTCATACTCATCAAGGCAGAATTCTACCTGGACAGCTTCTCTGGTTTAGCCTATGATCTTGAGGGCAGGGGGGGAAATCACCTAGACATCTTTCAGGGCCATCAAGTTAAAAAAAAAAATCAGTGAAGAATTCTGTCTGCAGTATGATGACTGTATGTCATCTTGGTATGGGCTCGAGTAAATACCTACCACTCTACTAATGGAACTTATAATATGAACATTATGGCCTCTGTTAAACTAGAAGTCACCAAAATTGTACTAGCAAAAATACCAGCTGTGACCAAGAAAAATAAGAAAATCAGTAGCTGGTTTTCCTCAGTAACATCAGGAACAGCCTTATACTTCCAAATGTTATAAAAAGAGATTATGCTGAAGCATAGCTCAGAGCAGACTATTTCCTACTTCACACATCTTCTAGTCTTTGAAGAAATGAAGGAGTTGGGTTTATCATCTGATTCAGCTTTCTGAATCTATAGTTTGGCATATGAAAGATAAAAGTAGCAGGCCAAATACCTACAAAAAAGCCTTTAATCTAGAATTGGGGTCTTGATTGTTCAAAGAACCTATAACAAATGAAACAGGATTTGAAAGCTGTTTTTCCCATGGCCAGAAACAAACACTGAACTGTTAGAGTTCTGCTAACTCCCTGCCTTGCCCAACCCACAACAAATTACATCACACACTTGATTAGAGTACTGTAAAATGTAATTTGCAGTCAGACTGAACTTTCTCACATATTCTCTGAAGTGTATCTCTACAGAAAATACTAAAAAATAGAACTGTTGAGCCAATTATAACTATAGGTAAGAATTTGGAGTCTTTTAAGAAAATGGAAAAAAACAAAACACTAAAAAATTTGTCAATTGTTCTCAATGTTTCTCCCATTTCAGAGAAATATCAAGGCAGTGGAGTGCACGCAGGCTTTTAAGAGTTACAGTTAAGAATAGAGAGAAAACACTATTAAAGGCACAGATACTTCTGTGTATGCAGGTTGTTGCCTTTCATGCTCAAGGCAGACATTTCTAGTGCCACAGTGAATACAGTTAGGAGTTTTCTAACCTAGAAAGAAACATTATTACAGGAAGACTGACTTTTCAAATTACACCTTTGGCAGTTTGCAATGTATTCTAATCACCTTTTACATAAGAACATCCCTTGATGTCTTGAGCAAGGCGTAGTGTTTTTCTTTTCTTGTCATTTGATACAGGAATCAATAGATCATAAAAACATTCATTGTAAATCTCACAAAATGAAACCCAAAGAGAAAACGTCACGTGATTTTTCGCAGTTGTGCTAGATTGTTCTGAGCCTTTTAAGAGTTCTTCCAAATCTGCCAAGTACAAAATATTACAAGTCATTATAGACCTTGTAAAATGAACTTCATTCAAAAAATTAATAAGAGAAAACTGATATTACAGCAGCCTTCTAAAAAGCACTTACCCCAGACAAAAATCCCTTGGAATTTTTCTCCCCTTTCCTAAATATCTGGAAGTCACATGCGTACCCTATATATTTGCCAGACACCTAATCTACCACTTCCTTTCCCACTTACAAATTCTATCAAAAACATGCAGCTTTGTTAGAATTATTCAAGTCTCTTCAATGTCTTCAGAAGATAGAGAATCAAACCGACAAGTACATGACATTCCAACATTTTAAAGCAAACCTAGTATTTAGGTAGTTTTTAAATGCCAGAATTAGGTTTATCTGATTACATAGAGGGTCAGGATACCACTAGAGACCATAGCATAAGTAGTACTACTTTTCCTTGCCATAGCCTCGTCTCATTTAACCCCTGTTCAGGTATACTTCTAACCATTTCATCCTTGTGTTTTCTGGCCAGATAACTTACTCACTATCCAATTCACTGGCATATAAAAATGTCAAGTAGCCATTTTATTATTAACATAGGCCAGAAGTCAGTTGTTGAACTTAAGAAAGCTTCTTTGCCTGCTTTAATTGCAATTCTTTAATATAAAACATACCCTTATAACCAACTGGTGCTCTGCTGTTAGTGCTCTCTCGATGGTCTACCTGCAAAAGAGAACAGAGACTTTAAGACACATCTCTGGCAGGACATCACCAGTTACTTGTGTAACAGCTCCACTGGACAGTAACACAGTGTCGTTGCAATATGCCAGTACAAAGATCCTGACTACACATCATGTCTAGTTCAATGCACCTGCACATTCCTATTGAAAGGATTGTTCTTACCTTAACACTTGTTCCTGACACCCCCCTCACCTCAGGCCCTATCACAGTAGAGAGCATTTCAGCTCGCTGAGCCAGAGGAAAACTCACCACGGAAAAATAGAGGGGTGGGACCCCGCAGAGAAGCAGGGTGATTTAACAGGATGATTTGCAGAAGTCCGGTTGTAGTTTACACATTATTCTTAACCTGGTGAATCTAGACAGTCTGGAAATTTTTATTATTGGTATTTTGCTAATTCAGAATTCCATATCTTACAGCTTCCTAGGTCAGCTCTCAGAAACAGAGGTAAACATAGAACACTTGTTCACTTAAGAAATTAAGTGAGCAACTTACAGCCTGTACCATGTAGTAGTATCACAGTTGAAATAAAGCCTAGGTTTTAGAAAGAGAAGGAAAGCTTCCTTCTGCTGAATCTTTAAAAAAAAAAAAAAAAAAAAAAAAAGAAAGGTAAAACAAATCCCTACAGATAGAGGTTAATACACATACACTCCATTCCCACTCTTAGTTTTGGTTGTTTGGTTTTTTTAGGCAGAGAACTGCAAAGAAGTGCGACTTGTCTACCAAAACCAGTATGCTTAAGAGAAGAAACATGGATTAAAAAACAGGTGTGATTTGGGTTGGGTTTTTTTAATGTTTTGTCAAGAGCATACGTCATATAAAGCTGGGATTCCATAAAGCGATTCCTGAAATAGTTAAATACGTATGTAATCAAAACTTTCAGGTTTAAGCTTTACACACGTAAAACACCCACCCAAACCTCTCTCTGTTGAAGTAGGTGTAAACTTTGAAAACTGTTGTTACAAGAACAATACTTCAGCTTATAAATTTAGTGGCAAAACTACAGGGGACACATACATGATCGTTTTTTCTGAAGCCCTTAAAGACTGCTAGACCTGGATAGAACATATGCCTGTGCTTTTGAAGTGAACTCTTGAAGAATTCTGCTGCCTCCTGCCTTCCACACTGGAGAATTCTAGTTAACTAACTCGGATAAAAATCAAGGTAACAGATATATTCCATCCCACAACAGTCACAACACTGTATTATAACCTAGCATACCACTAGGGAGATGCTTAATTCTTTTCACTAAATAAATGCACTGCAATCCCTTTCTAGTTCCAATTCCCAGCATATGCTCAGTTTTCTTACATTCTTGCATTCATTTCAGAATTAAAGACACCAGGAAGAAGGTACGCTTATACAAAATACAATCCCCGTAACTCTAATTGGACTAAACAGCTTTAGAATTCCAGGCACTGAAGTGTATTTCTGGACTACTCAACAGTGATCTGTTTAAGAATAAAGTCCAGCAGAAACCTGTTTGAATTCAAATCTTTAGAAGTCCAACAGCTTTATAGCTCTGCTGTTCCAAAAAAACTCTTCCTTCCTTTGAGGTTATTTGCACAGACTGGAAGAGGGGAACAACCCCAAAATCATTCATTTCTGTCAAGTATCCTGAAAGAGAGTAAATTGTTTAAAGGAGCAGACCTACTAGCATCCCCACAGATGGCGAGACTATTTGCATTCCGTCTTTATTAAGCACCAGTAACCCCAGAGGATAAATTATCAGATGCCCAAGCTATAGAAAAAAGCTCAGTGTTTACATTCTATCAAGTATTCAGCCACAAGGCAGAAATCCACAGAACAGGGTTCATCAGCAATATTGCTCACTTTGCTGCTAATCTGAAGAGCTACCTGACAGCAAAGACACATCCATACTTAAATACAGAGAGTTGCTTCCCACTGAAAAATGAAGAGCACTGAGCTCTCTAAAGATGCATGTACTCATCAGTACAGAAAGAAGTGCTCCTCTACCTCTTTTGTTCGGCAAAGTATTGAATTTTTAATAGCGGTTTCTTCTCTCACTTGGTCTCTAGTCAGCCTTATATAATCTCTACACCGATGGGGTTTGAAGTCCATTGCTGTGTATAGCTTCCCTTGAATACTTTTAAACAACAGATCCAGAGTCCTTGGCAGAATATCGACGTCATCCTCTGTCCCTGAAAGCAACATACCAAAGAAAGACCTTAATTATTACTGTGAACAAGGTATACAAATAAACAAAGACAGAAAGATAAAAAATTCTAATCTCAAGGCATACATGAGGAATTTGGAGGCCACTTACAGCACGAAGCAGTGGGTTTCTGTATTCTCCAGGTAACAGAAATGTCATTAGAGTGTTTCGAAAGGTATTTGGCTTTCAGCAACAGCTCATGCTCTACCCCTTAGACAGTGAGGAGCAGAAACAGGTGGGGTGTTCTGCATAAACATAGCCTTAATGAAAAAAACAAATCCAAACCAACCACAACCAACACACGTTCAACAGAGATTTGCAGTTTTCCAGTTGCATTTCTTAGGCTGCCTTCACTCTCTCTCTCAAGGAAGTAATTTGGAAATACAACTGATGACTCCCCTCTCAGCTGCAGTCCTGGACTAATTCCACAGACCCTACCAAAAAAGTTCTAGAAGCCTTGTGAAGACTCACTCCTTTCCCTGTCCCAGACCCTTTCCTACCAAAGCATCCTACTTTTGCACCTGAAAGGCAAAAAGGAGTCAAATAAAAGCCTCAGTGCACACTTGATCTTTCTGAATCCAAATGCAAGTTTAAAAAGGGTTCACTTAACTTTGATTTCTAAACCAGAGAGGAGAGGGAATAGGGCAGAATGGAAGAGAAACAACGATCCTGTCTCAGACTGACAGCATTATCTTCCAGCCTCTGATAACTCCTACTGCTCCTGAGACAGACGGGCTTTCAGCAGTTACAGCGCTAGCTGCGCTGCCCAAGTCAGAACCTCTGTAAAACGTAGTTGCACTCAAACACTGAGCTAGGAACCGAATAACATATTAAGTTAAAGTACTGCTGGATTACATTTGTTTCTCCTCATCTACTCATAATTTTTTGTTTATTGTAATGCCACTTGTAATTCAACCTCACATGAACAAAGTAACAGTCACTGGCAAACAATGAACAGCCCTAAAAAACTGTTGCATCCTCCACTGAAGTCCCTTGCCATTGACTGAACACAGACTGCCATGTAATGCCAGAAAGGAAAGGCTGTATTGGCAATACTGGGAATAACAGAAGAGGAGATCACGGCACCCCGTAGGCAACAGTCTGCCCTGACAGTTCTTATCACAAGTCAATAGTTAAGTCCTAGAAAAATAGAATACCATGAAAAAGTCTCCAGAGTCTGAAAAGACACGAATGAAAAATTCTTGAAAACCCACACAATATAGCCCGAACTAGTCAAGCGTGGGGGACTCTACTTTAGGAATTTTGGGTTTTGTTACTTACCTATTCTTTATTAGGCCAGAGCATGCCATTATTGCCCCAGATTAATGATAACTGAAAATACTGGCAGTAGTCTTTAGTTATAATCTACCTAACAGAAGATCACTTAGAAGACAATGTCACTTCAATAAAGATCAACTTCGTATGGCACAAGACTCATTGTCCCTCTACTACTTCTGTGTATAAAATAAGCATTATAGCCTCTAGAACTGCCATTCCGTTATAGGAGAAATTGTTTCCACGTATATCAAACCACCTTATTTGTTAAAATGCTTTGAAAAATAATTAAAGTGACATCTTCTGACCAGAAAGGATATTGAGCTTTAACAGTACAGACCAGTACATCAGGAGACAAGGTCTCCTAGGATATTATTGATAAACTCAGAAACTTGAGACAAGGCAGAAGTACTTGAAAGTACTCAAATATGTTTCGAATTATTTATGCTCTGCCTGTAATAACTGAAACAGACACAAATACTATTCCTTATCTGAAGACAATGCATATAAGATGTGTATGACCTTTACAATAATGATAAAAAAATAACAAAATATTAGTCTGAACTTACACACTTTTCACATTCTGATATACAGAACACATTTTCTTAACTCCCCCCTCCTCCCTCTAGATACTTGGAGGAAAAAAAGAAGTCACACACACCTGGTTGAAATTATTACAGCCTTATAAAGCAATACACTGTATGTTTATGTAAACTCTGGCAGTGACTGTCAGTTGGCAGTTTAGTGATACTTGTTATGGAAGGAGACTTTCAAAGGTTATTTATTATTATTCAAGAGAAGCCAATGTATAGGGCCTACAATTTAAATAAAGGAAAGAGTTACAATATTTCTGCTAGAAGTAACCCTCTCAAAAAAAAAAAAAACCAAAACAAAAAAAGGAACTTCATTCAAGGAGAACGCATTTCTACTTATACCTTGGGATGTGTAGGTTTTCCCAGCATTTCTAACGCCATACGTAAAAATAAGATGATTATATCCATCCAGCAAATCTTGCACTGGTTGCTTCATGGTACTTTCAAAGAATTCTTCTTGAGTTGTTTCAGGTCCAAACACCTGAGCATTACCAAGCAACATCTTTATTTTGTTTCAGCAATCACCAGAGACTTTTAAAGAATCCTTCAAATTCTGTATGTTTATAATCTTAAAGACTATCGACAGTTTAAAAATCTAGTTTGCTTGCTATTAAATAATGTAAGTTAAACAATTTTTCCAGGAAAAAATTAAAAACTTCTAAAGGCAATTCATTTACTTGTGAAAAAGCGAACTTACTCGTGAAAAAGTGAACTTCTGCATCATCTTTTCAGCAGTTTTTTCACTTAGCTGGCTCGAAGAATTTTTGGGAAGCTTCAGTACGATGCTTATTGAATCCTCAAGTGAAACACAGTTCTATTAAAAGGAAGCAGAAACAATGCAGGCATGAAAAGAGTATGAAAAGCTCAGTGGAAAAAAACCCCAAAACCCAACAAAAACCCCAAGCATACGTTTAAGGTATTTTTAAACTCTATAAATGTCACACCTGCAATTCATTTTCTCTTTCCGATGATGTAAATGGCCTAATACGCAGGCAAATTGTATGTGTTCCTTAGGCTCCAAACTGCTCCCCTTAAATTAAAAAAAAAAGAAAATAAGGAAGTTAGAAATTTGACTAGATTCTTTACTGGATAGCTAGCATGTTAAGGCAGTTTTATTTTCACCAGGCTATTCTGAACAGATTTATTTGATGACGAGGGAAGCAAAAGTAATTCACTACATCAGTTTTCACAAGTGCTTAGGCCCCTGCAGACGTTCGCTGTGATAACTTAAGAGTTCATAATATGTATATAATATGTATATAGCATGTGTATATATATACACACACACACACATATATACAACATTAAGGCAATTAGAGATCAAGAATGAAACCCACAAAAACATTCTATGATTAAGCTGCTCCAAGCTGGCAATTAGCCTCATTCACAGAAGACTGATGCACCCAGTGAAGTATCAATGCAGTGCCACACAACTTAGTCTAATCCTACGTATCTCCTCCAGATTAAAAACACACTAAAGACGCTTTTCATCTTCTCTGTAAAATTCTGATTATTCTTACTGATAAAAAGACTAAGCTTATTAAAAAATATCCAAACAATGCAAACATTAAAGCTTTCTTACCTGGCTTGTGTTTGAGCTTGAAGAAACCAAAGAGAGATCTGTTTTAAAATCTTCTACGCTTCCTGGTGCGGGTCTTTGAAACGGCTCAACACCAGCAATATAGGATGGTCCGAAAAAGTCCTCCTTACCCAAATTCTGTTCCATCCTGTGAGATAAAATAAAACCCTTTTTTTGCTTTCTGATCACATAACATAAAGCTTCTGAAGTCTCTTATATAAGACAAGTCAATCTGAAACTGATAGCTGCAGTTTCTTTAAGGAGAAAGCTTTCTTTATCCTGTTCAAAATTTACATAGCAAGTTTCTGATAGCTGGGGAGGGGGTCTGCAGTGGGGTTCAGATCATGATGAAACAAGACCAGCCATTCTTCTTCCAATGCAAAGCAACTGTTTACCAGGGAAAAGGCCTTATACATATACCACAACCTTGCTAAAACCCATGTCTGACAAGGAAGATATAATTAAAAAAAAAAACCAACCACAACCACCAAACAATCATATTGTTCAGCATCCATTTCTCCATCATCCCATTGTAGTGGCCATTTAGAATAAAAGTTCATTGCAAGAGTAACCCAAACTTCATGGTTATCTCTGCAGGACCTGATAAATAATTGGTATTATAAATATAACACAATGTAGCTTAATACATGACAGAGTTCAGAAAGATGAGCAGATAGTTTTAGCTATTAAGGGGACACTAGAAAATTAGAAGACCTCATGTCAGACTGCAAGTTAAAGAACTGCTTTTTAGTAATTTTTTCAGTCGTTTTACAGACCAGCAATTCATTTATTAATCCAAAATTTAATGATTTTTGTGCATCTCAGAATCTGGGCAGTGAAAATTTGCTATAGAAAATGAAAGTAAATTGATCCAGTGTTGATAGTAGACAGGTAGATTTCAAAATAATCTTTAAAAAGTGCATTTTATTTCAAAATATTAGTATATTTTGTCTGCACTTCACTCTCCAACTGTTCTTTCCTGTGATGTTACAGATGTGGCTTGGCAGCTTTTGTTCTGTATTAAGTTTAACTCCGTGGGCTCACAGACTATGACAGCAACTCCCTGGGCTCGTAGACTCACAGACTGTGGCAGCAAGCATTCCAGCAATTAGACACCTACCACGTGGCTCCTACAGTTTTGAAGCTTTGGACATGATGAGTCAATGTCTTCTAACACTACATTCCCATGTCTGTGCTACATCCATGCATATACGTTTTGTCTCTAAATACTAATGGAGAACACACAGTGTTCATTAAAACAGCAGACAGACCAGGGCTGGTTCAAAGACCTTTTGCTCAGAAAAAGTGTTGCCTATTAAGCAGGCGTAATATTTTTGTTCCCCCCAGCAAAAAACCTGAAAGATGCCAGCACTTTGGTGTCAGAACAGTTAACAGCTCAGCCCTCCTATCTACCTTGTAAAAGGCGGATACAGGACTTCATGAAGCCAGACAAACTTCACCAAGATGCAAATGAGGTAAAGCGATACATAAACTAAGCAGCAACGTTTAGTTTAATCTACAGTTCTTATTTTTGTCAGACAACTATATGAAAACCAGGAAAAACTTGGCCTGAAATACTGACAAAGCTTGAACAAACACTGAGCTGGGAATAAGCTACTACTGGAAAGAAACATACCTGTGCTGTCCCGATCCAGAAGTCTTATTCATCAGCTACACAAGTCACAGGGCAAAACTCTTGCCAGACCTTGACAGGAAACATATTTGTTAGGTAGCTGACAGCTTACATTTTGTTTTAAATACAAGCTTATTTTAAAGCGTGATTTGTCAAGATTATGCTCTCACTCGGTGCTTTTTTACCCAAGGGGCCAAAGGCAAACATGAAGCTCTGCGAGCCAAGCTGGAATTCAAAGCATTCCTGTGAGCCCAGCACTCAGAGAAGTCAGGTCCCACCACTAACAGCAGGTCAAAGACAAGATCGACTGTCCATCTGTCTGCACACTGTGTCAGTCACACAGCACTGTCATTACCTGAGATGTGCTGCGGGAAACGGGCACACTGCCTGGCTGGGGCCTCCAACGTACTTGTGTGCGGGGAGATGTCACTGTAGTTCTGCTTATGGTGTCAGCAGAGTTTGGAGCTGCAGACACCTCCCGAGGGGGATCCAGAATGGCACACAAAGCCAAACGTGCTCACAGCACACACACAGCCTGCAGCGCTGTCAGGCAGCACAAGGCCTGGAAAGGCTCCAAACCTCACAGCTGGCAGCTTATAAAACCATAACGCATCAGTACTTACACTTAAAGAGATTTAAACGAAGACTGTTCCCTCTGCAGATGCCCGTCTCTCAGCAAAAGGCTCCGCAGGTTTCCCGCTCTCACGGACACTGCCGCACGGCCTTGCCACGGCCCCGGCCGCTCCCCGCCACTTGCAGCCCCACAGCAGCCCCTAAAAGTTTTCACCCCCTCCGCCCCTCCACAGCCTTTCCCCCAACGTAACACCAGGAGTAACCGCGGCCGCAGTGGGGAGAGGCGGGGGGAAGAGGCCTGTCCTGGTTCTGGACCCCGGTGCCGCGCTACCCGCCCCAGCACCGGTCCCCGACGGACCTGCCCGCACCGGCACGGAACCCCGGTGGCGCGCTCCCCGCCCCGGAACCGGCCCCCGGTGTCTCCCAGCCGGCCCCGGGACCGGCCTCCGGTACCGCGCTGCCCGCCCCGGGACCGGACCCGGACGGCGCTGCCCGCCCCGGCACGGAAACCCGGTGCCGCGGTGCCCGCTCCGCGACCGGATCCCGACGGCGCTGCCCGCCCCGGGACCGCCCCCGGTGCCTCCCAGCCCTCCCCGGGACCGCCCCCGGTGCCTCCCAGCCCGCCCCAGGACCGATCCCCGGTATCTCCCAGACCGCCTCGGGACCGGCCGCCGGTACCTCGCTGCCCGCCCCGGGACCGGCCGCCGGTGCCTCGCTGCCCGCCCCGGGACCGGACCCGGTGCCTCCCAGCCCTCCCCGGGACCGCCCCCGGTGCCTCCCAGCCCGCCCCAGGACCGACCCCCGGTATCTCCCAGCCCGCCGCGGGACCGGCCGCCGGTACCTCGCTGCCCGCCCCGGGCCCGGACCCGGACGGCGCTGCCGGCCCCGGCACGGAACCCCGGTGCCGCGCTGCCAGCCCCGGGACCGGATCCCGACGGCGCTGCCCGCCCCGAGACCGCCCCCGGTGCCTCCCAGCCCTCACCGGGACCGCCCCCGGTGCCTCCCAGCCCGCCCCACGACCGATCCCCGGTATCTCTCAGCCCGCCGCGGGACCGGCCGCCGGTACCTCGCTGCCCGCCCCGGGACCGGCCGCAGGTGCCTCGCTGCCCGCCCCGGGACCAGACCCGGTGCCTCCCAGCCCTCTCCGGGACCGCCCCCGGTGCCTCCCAGCCCGTCCCTGGGACCGCCCCCGGTGCCTCCCAGCCCGCCCCAGGACCGATCCCCGGTATCTCCCAGACCGCCGCGGGACCGGCCACCGGTACCTCGCTGCCCGCCCCGGGACCGGACCCGGACGGCGCTGCCGGCCCCGGCACGGATCCCCGGTGCCGCGGTGCCCGCCCCGGGACCGGCCTCCGGTGCCGCGCTGCAGGGTCCGAACCTCGGCGGCGCTGCCCGTTCCGGGACCGCCCCCGGTGCCTCCCAGCCCTCCCCGGGACCGCCCCTGGTGCCTCCCAGCCCTCCCCGGGACCGCCCCCGGTGCCTCCCAGCCCGCCCCAGGACCGACCCCCGGTATCTCCCAGACCGCCGCGGGACCGGCCACCGGTACCTCGCTGCCCGCCCCGGGCCCGGACCCGGACGGCGCTGCCGGCCCCGGCACGGAACCCCGGTGCCGCGGTGCCCGCTCCGGGACCGGATCCCGACGGCGCTGCCCGCCCCGGGACCGCCCCCGGTGCCTCCCAGCCCTCTCCGGGACCGCCCCCGGTGCCTCCCAGCCCTCTCCGGGACCGCCCCCGGTGCCTCCCAGCCCTCTCCGGGACCGCCCCCGGTGCCTCCCAGCCCTCTCCGGGACCGCCCCCGGTGCCTCCCAGCCCGCCCCACGACCGATCCCCGGTATCTCTCAGCCCGCCGCGGGACCGGCCGCCGGTACCTCGCTGCCCGCCCCGGGACCGGCCGCAGGTGCCTCGCTGCCCGCCCCGGGACCGGACCCGGTGCCTCCCAGCCCTCTCCGGACCGCCCCCGGTGCCTCCCAGCCCGTCCCTGGGACCGCCCCCGGTGCCTCCCAGCCCTCTCCGGGACCGCCCCCGGTGCCTCCCAGCCCTCTCCGGGACCGCCACCGGTGCCTCCCAGCCCGCCCCAGGACCGACCCCCGGTATCTCCCAGCCCGCCGCGGGACCGGCCGCCGGTACCTCGCTGCCCGCCCCGGCACCGGACCCGGACGGCGCTGCCGGCCCCGGCACGGAACCCCGGTGCCGCGGTGCCCGCCCCGGGACCGGATCCCGACGGCGCTGCCCGCTCCGGGACCGCCCCTGGTGCCTCCCAGCCCTCCCCGGGACCACCCCCGGTGCCTCCCAGCCCGCCCCAGGACCGACCCCGATATCTCCCAGCCCGCCGCGGGACCGGCCGCCGGTACCTCGCTGCCCGTCCCGGGACGGCCCCAGTGTCCGGTACGACTTGAAGGACTCAGACAGAACGGCCTGTACTGCTCCGTTGTTAGAGGGTGATGTACTGGAACTTGTAGGCTACAAACCTTGGGAGGCCTGATAAAGGGAAGAGAAAAACACTGGGAAAAGTGCTGATATGGTGAAGAATTGCTAACCTGTGAGTCATGCTTGATAAACGGCCGAAGACGGTGCAGACAGCTGGGAATTTAGAGTTTTTTATAGGAGCGGCTTAGCTGCTATTAGTCCAATTGCTAAAGGTTAACTAGCTACCAATTAGCACGCGCTGGTAAGAATTCTGAAGCATAGCAACCAATCAGTTTAACCCACACATCTTCTGATTCTCTATAAAAATGAGTGTTACATGTAATAAAGTGGAGAACTTTGCTTGCATCAAGCCTGCCTCCCGTCTCTCAATCGCGGCAAATTGGTGACCCCGACGTGATCCGATTCCGGGACGCGGTGGGTCCAGGGACCGCTTATCTGCGCGGCAGGCTGCGAGTCCCACGGAACGTTGAATGAGCTGCTGAAAGGAAGCAGGAGCGGACCGGCCTGAAATCCCTCCGGAGTAGAGAGGTGAGCTGTGGGAAACATGGGGAATCAAGCGTCTTCCCCGGAGAGAGACGTATATGAGCTTATGAAAGCTCTTCTTCAAAAGCATGGGAAAGTTATCTCTGGGCACGACCTTAAAGCCATGCTTAAATGGGTACAAATGAAGATACCCGCTGTAACTGCTTCTAGTATTTTTACGCGGGAACTTCGGGATGATGTGGGGGTGAAGTTGTGGGATTCTGCCACATCGGGGAGTGTAGAAGCACAGCATATGCTCCCGTGGTGGAGGATCATTTTTGAAGCTTTAAAAGCTCAAGAGGAGAGTAACAATGGCGACGTAAAGACTAAAGGGAATACCCCCGCCGCCCCGACCGTTACCCCCACGGTCCCTTCTCCGCCTTCGGAAAGTCAAAGTTGCCGAGGACCCCCAGAGGTCGGCGCTGCAAATTATCCTCCGGGGGAGGACTCCTTTGATTCGGGGCCGGTAGATCCCGAGAAGGAGCCGGACTTATGTCCCCCTGACCCACGCGACGCATGGGCTAATATAAAACGCCAAGCCTTAAAGGAAGGGGACCTCGAGATTGCAAAAATGATAGTTGCTCCTGTGATTTATCAGGGCCGGGGGGCACAATGGGAAGCCTTAACTTTCTCTGTAATTAAGGAGTTGCGCCGTACCGTCACTGAGCACGGGCTTTCCTCTCCTTATTTCGCAAGCCTGTTAGCTTCGGTTTTTGATACCTATGTCATGACTCCTCATGATTTAAAATCCTTAGCACAATTACTGTTAACTCCGACTCAGTTTTCGTTGTGGGAGTCGCAGTGGAGGGGAGGGCTCCAAGTTCTTCTCCGTGCATTTGCGGGTCATGCTAATCAAGCTGTGGCTGCTTTAACTATAGAGCATCTTACCGGCACGGGTCAGCACACTGATCCGGTAGCCCAGGCTCGGGATATCCCTCGGGAGGCTCTAGAAGCGATCTGTGAGGAAGCAAAAAAGGCCTTTTTTAAGGTCCCAGACACACAGAAGCCACAGAAAGCTTTTACAACTATTACTCAAGAACCTCGAGAGCCCTATATGCAATTTATTGATAGATTAAAGCAGGCTCTGGAGCATCAGATAGATAATGTGGAAGCGCGGGACATTCTGTTGCTGAAACTGGCTGTTGAAAATGCTAATGTGGATTGTAAAAAGCTCCTGAAATCCCTTCCTAACCCGAATTAACTGGTTGAAATGGTGGAGGCTTGTAATAGAATTGGCACTGTGGATCATAAATTTGAGGCCATGACTGCTGCCCTTGCAGCCATGCGCGGTCCGTCAAGCTTGGGAAATTGCTATGGCTGTGGTAAATCGGGGCATTTTAAAAAGAATTGCCTGACTATGAATGTGGGGGCTAGGCACCAAGCCCCTGGGGTTTGCCCTAGATGCCGAAAAGGGCGTCATTATGCTAATCAATGTCGGTCTAAGTATGATTTTCAGGGCCAACTGATACAGGGAAACCGGTCATGGAGCGCGGGGCAGCGACGCGCGCAGACACAAATGCCGCAGCCGACATTCCAGCCCTCACAGAGGGAAGCAGCAGCGCCTCAAGTCTTCGTCCAGCAACAGCCGGGAGCGCAGGATTGGACCTGGCAACCGCCCACACAGTAACATTACTTGATTGCTCAGTTCACTTGCTGTCGACAGATATCTCGGGACCCTTACCCCCTAAAACACAGGCGCTGTTGTTAGGAAGATCATCTACTACATTGTCAGGGCTTTTTGTATTACCAGGGGTCATTGACTCTGACAGTACTGACAAAATTAAGATTACGGCATGGACTCCGTTTCCTCCCTGCACGATACCTAAAGGTAGTCGTGTAGCGCAATTAATATTGATTCCTGCGGGGACGAACTCCCCCGCTCCTGGTCAATCTTATCAAAGGCGGGGAGGATTTGGGTCTACAGGGAACCCACAAATTCTATGGGTGCAATCTATTTCTCAGAAGCGACCTGTATGTCAATGTACCCTTATTCGTGGAGAGCAGCAAGTAGTACTAAATGGAATTATTGATACTGGAGCTGATGTCACGATAATATCTCTGGCTAAGTGGCCTCCACAATGGCCTCTGGCTAATGTTTCCCACACGTTAGCTGGAATTGGAGGAACTGGTAACAGCCGTCAAAGTGTGGAATTAATTCAGATTCAAGGTCCAGAGGGGCATATAGCCTCTGTTAAACCTTTTGTGTTACCTGTCCCTCTGATCCTGTGGGGGCGTGATGTGCTGTCCCAGTGGGGAATGTCCATTCGGACCCATTTTTAGAGGGGGCCATTGAAGCGCGCGACACCCTTAAATTGACATGGAAGACCGATACCGCTATTTGGGTAGATCAATGGCCCCTACCACTGGAAAAGCTTCGCGCCCTCCAAGAATTAGTTACAGAGCAATTAACAAAAGGGCATATTGTGCCTTCTACCAGTCCTTGGAACTCGCCTATTTTTGTCATTAAAAAACAAATCGGCAGGTGGCGCTTGCTCCACGACCTCAGAAAAATTAACGACGCTATGGAAGACATGGGGGCCCTCCAACCAGGACTCCTGTCCCCTACTATGATTCCTCGAAATTGGTATTTGACTGTCATTGATCTTAAAGACTGCTTTTTCAATATCCCACTGCACCTTGATGATGCTCCTAAATTTGCCTTTTCAGTTCCAAGCGTCAACATGCCAGCCCCGTTGCAAAGGTACCAGTGGGTTGTGCTGCCACAAGGAATGAAGAATAGTCCTACAATTTCTCAGTGGTATGTAGCTAAAGTACTTAGTCCTGTTAGAGCCACGATGCCTAATGTTTTGTTATATCATTATATGGATGACATCTTGGTGGCCACACAACATCACGAGGTCATGGAGGAAGCTATAGCCCTTGTCACGGCTGCTGTCAACTCGGCAGGCCTCTGTATTGCGTCGGAAAAAATTCAAAAAATATCACCATGGAAGTACTTAGGTTGGCGCATCAGGGCTCAGACTATAGTTCCTCAACCCTTACAGATACAGACAGACATTAGAAACTTGCATGAGGTACAGAAATTGTTGGGAACAATCAATTGGGTCCGACCGCTGTTGGGAATTTCTAATGCAGACTTAAGTCCTTTATTTGAACTGCTTAAAGGGGATACTGACTTGTGTTCCCCCCGCAGTCTCGGCTCTGAGGCTGTTGCCTCTTTGCAAAAGGTTGCCACAGCGATCGCCAACAGGCAAGTTCACCAGTGGGCTCCTGAATTATCTTTTCATCTCATTATTTTAAATCCTGCTCGACAGCCTCATGCACTGATTTTTCAATGGGACTCTCAGAAGCCAGACCCATTGTTAATTATTGAATGGATTTTTTTGCCAAATCAATCTACAAAAACTATTTCGACACAGCATGAGATGTTTGCTTCTTTAATAATTAAAGCCAGACAACGCTTACTTACATTATCAGGGGTAGACTTTACTTGTATCTGCCTACCTGTGACAAGCATGTATCTACAATGGCTTTATCAGCAATCAGACGTTTTTAGTATGGCACTGGCAGACTATATGGGTCAACTCACATCCCACCCACCTTCGCACAAACTGCTTAATGCCAATATTCACTTGATATCCAGGCCGAAAAGAAGTGACCAGCCATTACAAGCCCTTACTGTATTTATGGATGGGTCTGGGAAATCGCACAAATCAGTCATCTTATGGTGGGACGACCAGCACGGACGATGGGACTCAGACATAGAGACCGTTCCTGGTTCTCCCCAGATCGTGGAACTGGCTGCAATTGTTCGAGTTTTTCGGAGGTGGTCTACACCACTTAACCTTATTACTGATTCAGCTTATGTTTCAGGGATTGCTGAGCGAGCTGAAGCATCTGTATTACGTGATATCTCACATTCTGAGCTGTTTGTTTTATTACAAGAGCTTATCTTTCTTTTGGATTCTCGCCCTCATCCCTATTTTGTTATGCATGTCAGATCGCATACTTCTTTACCTGGTTTTATTGCAGAAGGGAACTGACGAGCAGATATGCTGACATTACCAGTACAGGTATTGCCGGATCGCATAGCACAAGCTAAACTCAGCCATTCCTTTTTTCACCAGAATGCTGGAGGTCTCAAACGACAGTTTGGGCTTACCTCCCAACAAGCATCTAATATTATCGCTGTGTGTCCTGACTGCCAAAGGCATTCTTTCCCATCGATAGCAGGAGGGGTTAATCCTAGAGGTCTACAAAGTTTACAACTATGGCAAACAGACGTTACGCATTATCCAGAATTTGGTAAATTGAAATATGTTCATTCTTCCATTGACACCTTTTCAGGCGCTTTGTTTTCTTCTTGCCACACAGGAGAGAAGGCGCGTGACGTTCGTAAACATTTAATGCGTGCTTTTGCCACCTTGGGCATACCTTCTCAGATAAAAATGGACAATGGTCCTGCATATGTCTCAACTGCAACAAAAACCTTTCTTGACTCCTGGGGTGTAATTCACACTACTGGCATCCCTCATTCCCCTACAGGTCAATCTCTAATTGAACGCTCTCGCCAGTCTTTAAAGCGCTTACTACAACAACAAAAAGGGGGAGTAGGGGCTGCCACCCCTGAGGAACGACTACAGAAAGCTTTGTACGTTTTTAATTTTTTGAATTGTTCTTTGCTAGATAACAATCCTCCAATAGTTCGACATTTCAACGCAAATACTTCATTCGAGACACGAGTTAAAGCCCCAGTGTTGGTTCACAACCCGGAAACAGGTAAAATAATGGGACCATATCCTCTTCACGTGGGGAAGCATCTCCCTTTGCCACTCTTGGGGCAGAATATTGAACTAGACAGACTGTTGGTGAGACCCACCAGGGCACGTCTTATGATGGCATCGTGAGTCGAGGTTACTGCCTTCGACTTGTGTTGTCTTTCAGCCCAGGTGTTCATTAGCTGTCTGCACTTGAGCTTTTGTATTGTAGCTTTAGAAAAATCAAAATATTTTGAGGTTTACAGTTTAGCATAATCTTTTCTCATTCTAAATATTTACACTTCATGGAAAAATAAAGCAGAACTAATCCTTTACTTGGACAAAGTATTCCAGTTAGATATGATGAAGTTAAAAGGAATTATTCATTATCTCGATGTCTTAGCAGTGCCTCTTCATTAAGTGAGGTAGGTACAAAACTGAAATTTAAAAATTTTATGCAGTTGTATGGGTTTTGCTAAATGCAGAATAGGGAAGAAAATGTATCCTGCTGTCTGAACAATTCTAAAGTTTTCTTCTGCAAATACCTTTCTTGGTGATCAGATCACCTGATTTAGTGGCTTTTGGTAGAAATGAAAGATGTGTAACATAATCACGTGAATAGCTATATCTGACTTCAACTGCATGCTCTTGAAATCCTGCCTCTCACCAATGCTTATGAAGTGGCTGATTATTAGATAAGTCACTTGAAAAAAAGATAAATAAACCCTTTTAAATGGATGAGAAATAGCAGGGCAAATTGGATTTGCTTTCTTCCACTGCAGGATTCTTGTGTGTAACTTTGTTAGCTAACGACACTAGACATTCCTACGTAACTTTTTGATTGCTAACTCTCATGAAGTAGCAGTTACAAAGAAAAATGTTTTTATTAGCCAACTGCATTTTTGGGAATGCAGTGGTGCTCGTATTCCCACTCAGAGTCCCAGCTAAACTGCTGCCACAGAGATGCAGGAGCTGGGAAGACCACAGCTCTAATTTGCTGGTTTTGCTAAGAAAAACAGGTTGGGTGGATGGTGGAAGGTAAGTGCTGATGAGGAAGAAAAATTGTGCAAACTGACTTTTCCGTCCCACCCTCCCTGTGCAGTCCGTGCGGTTTGGCTGTGAGCAGGTACAAGACAAGGTTTTCAGCTTGTGGGCAGCGGGCTGCCTTAATGACTGCTCTTCCTCCAGAGAACAGGTGGTGATGTAGAAGTCTCTCATAGGTTGAATTTGGCTTGTAGCTTGCTGGTTGGACCTCGTTACTTGCACAACTTCTCTGGTGTAGAAGGGGAAGGGAGAGTTCCTTAAAGATAGGCTAGAGAAAGGTTATACTTTTCTCTCAAAAGCTCCCGTTACTGCCTAGCTCCTAAGGAGCGGCAGAGTTAAGATGAAAGTCATATCAATTCTACTCCTGCTACTTGTGAAAACTGTGACTGTCTCTGCCCTTGAGCAAAATGACTTGGAAACAAAGTATCAGGCTGAGTTCAAGTTCTGTGGTTGTGGATAGAAACATTAACTTTTTAAAATGTAACAAAGATTTAGAAAGTAAGGGTTAAACTCTGCTATGCTTGAAGTAGATTCCTTCAATTAGAAGTGTTCTGAAAGTGAACAGCTGGAAAATGGAATGCTTACTTTGCAATCCATTGGGGAAAGATATGTATTATGGGTTTTTTAGCTCAGTTATTTCAAAACTTGTGTTCTTAAAATTTCCATGTATTTGCAGGACCATTCAGAAATTGTCCTTCACTCTTCAGAAGTGTCCACAGAAAATGGAAATACTAGTCAGTTCCCAAAACCAGAGGAGGAAATCCAGTTCACAGCTCTGCAACCCAGTAAGATGGAGGTGAAGCACCAGGGCAGCACCTTACCACTTACAGTTAAAATGCTCAAGCCAAGAAAGAAAAGGAAGAGTGAAGAGGTGGATGAGGTATGACTTAGACCAACTGACAAAATATGTTGTGCAGTTTTTCAATTTATTACTCCGATCATTTGTTAAAATCCTATCCTTTTGATTCTCACTGAGATCCTAAGGATACATAGAGAGAATATTTAAACCTCTTCCCCCCCATGCCCCGCCCCCTGCCAAGTGGTGGATCTCTGGCCTATGTTGAATAAAGTCATAGATTTCAATTTATCCAGACTCTGGACACTTGTCCCTGATCGGTACTTCCTCTTTACCTTTTAATTTCTCTCTCCTTGCTCTTACTGTTTGCTTCTGTCTCTAGCTGTGATCTGCAGGATTACAGACCAGTTCAATAGAACTGCTTCTTTTGGTTTAAGCAACTGTTGGTATCAATTATAATCTCTTCTAATAGGCAGTTACAAGTTAAGCCCCTGGGCTTAATCAATGCATTTCAGAGTTTCAAGACCACTTCCTTTGACTTTTTGTCCAGTCTGTGTTTTCTTTGATCTTTTTATACTTAGAGGGAATATACAGAACTAATTGCATGAGCACCTGAACCTCCCTATTTTCTGTAGAACTTAATTCCTCTTTAATTCCTTCAGCTGTGCTAGGTTATATGCACCAGCCTTCCTAGAGTGCTGTGGTGTCTACATGCGAGACTAAGGCTTCACAGCAGTTCAGGCTGGTAAAAATCTTCTCCGCTCCTACTTGAACTGCACATTTCTTTCCTCTGCCTTTTATCAGCACTAGCACAAACACAGCTATCTCTACAACACGTACAGAGGCTCTGAAACCCTGACACCTCATTGTGGTGGTACTTACATACCTGTAATCTTACTTGTGGGGCTTATGAATCTCTGCACTTGTAAGGACTTCTGCAGCTGACAGGGGGGTATAAGGGAGGTGACCTGTGGATCATTTGCATAAGTGGTAAGTGACGCTTTGAGTGAGTTTGTCTCAGCTGGGGAGTGAAGTGTCTGATGCTTTTCTAGCATTCTCCTTCAAGTGTTCTCAAGTGATGTTTTTCTAATCTCTTAGTAAAATAGTTAAGGGAAATGGCCACTTCAGTGATTAGTGTTCAACAGTACTTCGATAAACTCACTTTGTTAAATTTGGATTGCAAAAGTAACTGTTAAAAGCTGTGTAAGTTAATTCATCTGGAATTGAACACTTCATTCTGGAATAATGTGCAGAGTTGATTTAAACTTCCTATGTCTTGAACCAATTTTCTTTGAGAGTAGTATTCTCTTAGGCTGCTGGAAAAGTAAGTGTAAAAATAATCATCCTTCTGAAGGCACTGAAAAAGTACTGCACTTATCTACAGATGGATATATTTCATCTAACGTAGTCACCCATGTTTTGAGAAGACTGTTTTACTGATCCGTTTATAAATCCTCTCATAGTGTAGATGTTCATACCCCGATGGGATAACATTTAGCTAAGTAATTTTTCAATAACATGGAACTAATTTTAAAAGTATCTTATTGCTGTTTTATTCACCTGAATGTTACTCTTGAATATTTATCTTCATGTTACATATGCCAAACAGAGATAGATTATAAAGTGATTCAGTAACTTTAACTGTTACAAGTCTACTGAAGACACAATTTGGTTTTTAAATTTCCTAAAACTGAAAAACACTGTTAAAACTAAAACTAAGGACTGAGGGGAAACCTGTAGTGCTAAAATAACCACATACTGCTCATGTCAAATTTTTTAAAAAAATAAAACAAAACCCCCTTGTTTTTTTAGAAACAAACAAAACCAAATCTTTTGCAGAGACTCCCTTCTAGTTAAAGAACAAAACCCTCTTTCCATTTTCTGATGCTGTTACCAGCTGGTATGGCTGTCGGTTATCTGAACTCTCTTGGCACCACTTCACGAGATAGAAGATGTCATTACAAGACAGCTTAACCAGGCACTGTGCTACCAACCTGGCTTTCATACTTGTCACCATAAATCTGAATTGACACTTAGATTTATTAATTTCAATTTGTGTGTTGGCTTGTCAAATCTCTTAAAGACAAAAGTATAGGAAATAATGGAGAGAAGAAAATAGTAAATGTCAGAATGGTTTGACTGCAGGCATTTCTAGTTCCCTTCCACAAGTTTGTTTAGCGTTTCATTCACATTTGAATAGTTACCTCTATCCAGTATTAGTCAATGCCTCCCTACTGTTAGTCATAGCATTTAAACAGTGGCTGCTTCTCTAATACAGATAATTGTTCTTTCCAGAAGAATCCTAGTTAGAATTTGTCATATTTATTTTCTTAGGATTTTGTGAAAAGTGAGAACAAGAAAAATGCAAAACCTGCTATGACTAATTCACCTTCTACAAGCAACAAGACAATAGTTTGGTTATGTTCAATTTTGAAGTTAGTTCTCCTTTCACGAGTCCACCTTTTCTGTATAGGTGGACTCGTGAAAGGAGCAAACATTCTTATGCAGCAGTATCTTATCCTTATCTATGTATTTTGATAGGATTCTTAAACACTTACGTTGTCTTCCTACTAAACTTTCTAAGCTAACCAAAGAGAGTCAGTCTGTATTTGCCAAGAACGTGTACTAGCTGCAGCGTACAGGGATTCACAGGGAAGGATGTTGCATGCTGAGTAGCTACGAAGACTAGTCTGAACATACTCTTAGCATATGTCATGTTATAGGCAATTCCTTTTGAGGTAAAACTAAGGTTTGTGTCATCTGTATGCATGACAATTATAAAAATATGATTTTAGGCCTTAGTAGTAACCTGGGCAGGCTCAAAGGGTGGACAGAAGACTTATTTTCACCATCAGTTTCCTTCTGTTTTATAACTAGAACAGCTGGTCTAATGAAATACTCTAAAACTTTGAATCTACTTTTTTGTGAAAGAAACTATTTGTTTCCTATCTTACTCATGCCCTTAAATGTATTCTGTGAAACTCTGATAATTTTTTTTCTTTTGGGTATAAAATAAGGTTGTCTACATTGCTTGCTGTGGCAGTATCATTAGTATAATGAACAGAGGTATCAGTAGCAAAGCTCAAAATGTCAGCTTGAAAATAACATTGAAGTCAAATAAAATGGAATTAAACTTGAAGATAAGTCAGTTTTTCAACTTAAACAATGATCTTGTATTTCTGTACAGATGTCTTCTACAAAGTTGTTTAGAAACGTATATCCCTTAAGAAAGCAAGAATCTACTTCAAGTAAGAAGTCAGCTAAAAAGAAAGATGGAACACTACGAAAAACTGGAGATTTTTTCCAAAGTTCTCCTGTTATTATTCGCTCTAAAGGTTTGTACAGGATAAATAAGGCTTATTCCATGTTATCTGGGTATTGCTCCAGCTCTCTGTGGTCTCTCTGATATGGGGGGGTTTTGTGGGATATGGGGGTGTGATTTGAGGGCCTATGGGGGGGTTTAATGTGATTTGCTGGAATATGGGGGTGTTTGGGGGGGAAATGTGGGGGTGATTTGGGGGGATCAGGGGGGTTTGGGGGGGATATGGGGGGTATAAGGGTATTTTTGAAGGATATGGGGGTTTGGGGGTGATATGGGGAGGTTTTGAGGTGATTTGTGGGGATTTGGGGAGATATGGGGGGTTGGGAGGATTTGGGGGGATATGGGCGTATATGAGGAAGTTTTGGGGAGATTTGGGGGAATATGACGGGTTTGGGGTAATTTGGTGGGATATGGGTGTTTGGGGGATATGGAGGATATAAGGGGTATTTTGGAAGGATATGGGGTTTTGGGGGTGATATGGGAAGGTTTTGAGGTGATTTGTGGGGATTTGGGGAGATATGTAAGGGTTTGGGAGGGTTTGGGGGCATATGGGGTGTTTGGGGGGATATGGGGAGGTTTGGGGAGTGATTTAGGGAATATGGGGGGGTTTAGGGATGATTTGGAGGATATAGAGGAGGTTTGGGGGTATAGTTGGTTTGGGGGTGATATGGGGGGTTTGAGGGGATATGGGGGTGTTTTGGGGTGATTTGGGGGGTTATGGGATGTTTTGGGGTGATATGGTGGGATATGGGAGGTTTTGGGGTAATATGGGGATATGGGGGGCTATAGGGAAATTTTGGGGTGATTTGAGGGGATATGGGGGGGTTGTGGTGATATGGGGGTTGTCTGGGGTGATTTGGGGGTGCTAAGGTCTGTGGGGAGCACTGTGGGGGCACGGTTTGGGGGCAGCTGTAGTGCACTTTGGGGTCACAGCCCCCCCCCTTTCTGCCTCCTCTTCTCCCGCAGCCGCCCTGACGCACTTTGGGCAGCGTCTGTGTGTGGTGGTGTACTGCTCCCGCCCTGGCCCCCAAAGTGACCACCCCCCCCCCCAGCGACCCCCCCATCTCTGCCGGTCACCCCCGCCAGCCCCTCACTTCCCCGTCCCCCCCCAAGCCCAGTGGGTTGCTCTCCCCCCACCCCACAAGTGCCTTAAACCTGCCGGGCGGGGGGGAGGAGTGTGGGGGGGCATGGCTTGTGGAAGTCCCACCCCCCTTTTATTTTTGGTGTATTTTGGGGGGTTTTCTGTCCGGGGGAGGGGGCAGGGGTGTCCTAAGGGAATAAAGAACCTTGCAGTGAAGGTGTGGGGTGGAGTCAGTGTCAATGGGGGGGGGGCGTGTAGGTCCTACAGAAATATTTGGGGGGGGCTGTGAGCCTTCAGGGGATCGGGGAGTGGGGCTGGGGGGGCTGTGAGCCTCCAGCTGCCTTGTCAGCAAACCAGGCTGCCCCGGCGTGCCCCAGCATGGCTGTCTTCTCCATCTGAAGCTTTGTTTTAGGCTATTTACAGCATTTTTTATTTGTTTATTTACTTGTTTATTGATTTAAAAAATCAAAGGCGAGCTGAGGTCTTGCTCAGTACCGTGCCTGCGGGCCATCTAAAAGGTATTTGTACCCCCTGGGGCTGGCGGGGAGACCCAGCGCTATGGCTGCCCCCTTCACCCACCAGAAACCCCCGACCGGCTCCTTACTTTGGGAGCGTTTAGTATTTCCCTGTGCAGAGGAAAATTGTGTTGGAGGAAACCCCCCAGGCGCAGCTGCAGGACTCCAACCCAGGAGTGGGTGCAGCGTTTGAGGGGAGGGTTTCTACCGCCCAGAGGGGACGTTTGGTTTGTACCATTGCCATGAGTTTCGGGGGCTCTGAGGAAACCGCCCGACAATCCGTGTGCAGGGATGAGGGCCCCGGGGGACAGCGAGCTGCCGGGGACGGTGGCCCCATAAGGACCTTCAGCCCTTCCTGGCCACTGTGCCCTGCCTACGTCTCGCCCTCACCCTGAGCTCACGGCGCTGCTCCTGGGAGAAACCCCAAACTACCCAGGACATGGTGCTGGGCAGACTGCTCGAGCTGAGCCTGCTTGAGCCCAGCTTGGACCAGACGACCTGGACAGGCTCCGTCCAACCTCCACCCTCCCGCGTGACTCTGGGCTTGGGTTTCCCTCCTACAGCACCTCGACTCAGCCCTGACGCCCACTGGGAAGGGTGCTGGGACAAGGGACCAGCCCAAACTCCTCCCCCAGGATCCATCACAGAACAACAGCCCCCACTCCAGAATGTCTTGTGGCAGACTCGGTCACAAGAGAGAAAACAACTTTTTATTGCAAACAGCAACGCTGGGGGCCCCAAAGTCAGCGGATCAGGCGGTGACAATGAATCGGCACCTGCAAGGAGAGAGTCAGAAAGCTCTGGTGAGTCCCTGGCGGCAGGAAGAGGCAGGGTTGTGCTGCCCTCTCTGGGGAACACCGTGTGTGAGGAATTGCTGACGGCCCAGAGCAGAGAGCTGTTGCTGGCGCTGGCTACGGGGTGGCTCTGGCGCCTCGTCCCCCGGGCAATGCCCTTCGAGCCCCGAGCGCGCGCAGAGACGCGCAGTGCCCCTGTGCCACGCCGCAGGGCTCGGCCGGGAGCCCCTGGGCCCTGCCAGGGAGTTATTTCCAGACCCCGCGCAGCACCGTCCCTCGCTGTCCCTCGCCAGCGCGTTGGGCTGACGCAGAGGAGTGTGGAGAGGTGTGAAAGTTGGGCAGAGAGCCCGGCACGCACCTGGGCTGCCCGACCTGCTGCGCCTTCCTGCGTCTTTTCGCTGGTCCGTCGCCAGAAGCACCTTCTCTCTTCCTCCTCTTCTTTTCCACGCAGCTTTCGCTCTCTTCTCCCCAGGCTTCTCTTCTCTTCCGGCTCCTCTTCTTCTCCTCGTCGTGGGCAGAGCCTGCAAATCTTTCCATCCCACAGCGGGATTAGATAGGGAAAGCCACGACCCACTGGAGTCAGTTCTGATTTTAACCAAAGCGAGCTCATTTTACCTTCTTTCCTCTGGAAACCTGGCCAGTTGTTCTGGGCGCCCCAGGGAGTCTGCCATGCTCTCGGGGGTGGCTCGAGGCAAAGCTGGCGGTGCCTAAACCAGAAATGTCACGGTTGGCATGTGGCAAGGGGTGACCTGGAGTGGTAAGCGACTCTTTGCTAAATTGGTACCTGAGATCTCCAGAGGAGATGCCTTGGGCTGGTTTGCATCAGCCACAGTTCACACAGTCCCCCTGCTGACCCCAAATAGACCGGAGGAAGCTCTGATGAAGTAGGGCCTGAGCAAAACCCCCCTGAAGTTGACAGCTGCTCCCCTCTGCCTCTTTGTAGGCATTTTGTGGGCCTTTGGTTTGATTAAGCACCTGCCGAGTGCATTTGAGACACAACCTTGCCAATTTCCCTTGCTATGTATCATCCCAAGGGGTGGAGGAATAACCCAAACCCACACCAGCTCTACTGCCAGGCAGAGGCACAGCAGCGACTCCCCTCCTACCCCAGACACGCTGTCACCGTGTTTGGGGAGCTGACGTACCTCTCCCACTTCAGACTCCACCGCCGTATCTCCCCCATCTTCCGTGAGGACACCGAGCAGAGAGGGGGGTGCATGCGGCAAAGCTTCTGCTCGGTGCTTGGTGTCCACTTTGCCTGCAGGGACACTTTTCTCTTCCAAACTCAGGTCTAGAAAGCAAAAGCATGTGCAACATGGTGACTTCTTGGAAGCAAACAGAGCTAAAGCAACCCCCACCCGAAGCCCTACACTTCTGTGGTCAGCCCTCCGATGCCCTGTCTGCAGGCTTCAGCTCATCCTGCAGAGGAAGACGTTCATGTTTGGAGAGCAGTGGCAAGAGAGGCCACAGGACAAGCGGGACTGAGAGGACAACACTCGATGCCCAGCCCTGTCAGAAGCAACACGGAGGTTTCTGGTGTCCCAAGGCCCAGCCGGTGCCAACCCTCAGTCCCCCCTCTCACCTCTGAATCTCTCCAGGGGGACTGGCAGCTCCTCGTCTGCTGGGCTGGAAAGGCTGCCCGCTTCCTCCTCAAAGAGCTCCCTGCAGTTCTCCACCAGAAACTCCACCAGCACGTTCACCTGCACACATCAAACCGTGGGTCTCAATCCCCCTGCCTGACAAGGGACCAAGCAGCCTTTCCCACCCCTGCCCCCTGCTCCTGCCCAGAGGCTGTGGCTGTGGGGCTGCTCCTCCAGGCAGCCACCCCGACAGCATTTGCTGGTGGGAGGAGGCCTGCAGAGCCCTCTGCGCAGCCAAGCGCTGGTGGGCCGGGAAGGCTGCCCCGGCAGGTGGGGATGTGTACCTTGTGGGTCACCTCCAGCATGGCCTCCAGTGGGAGCAGGTCTGCGTGGGCTGGGCTCAGCAGGTTTGGCCCAACGCAGACAGCCAGGTTGCTGCAGCCCATCCTGCTGGTGGCTGCGTGGTGGCCGATGTGCTGGAGGAGGGACAGCAGCTGCTTCAGGAGGAGGAGGTTGGCTGCAGGCAACTTCTCGGCCACCCTGGGGGAACAGGAACACGGCGCTAATAAAGCAGATGTTGCCCACAGCGTTCCCCAGACTCGCCCGAGGCTGGTGGGAGCCAGCGCAGCTTTCCAGGTGCTCTGGGCCAGCGGTCAGAGCTCCTGCTCAACAGGCAGGCTGCTGCCCACACTTACGCTCTCAGCTCCCTGATCTTCTCCTCCCTGCTGGCCTTCTGCATCGCCGCCATCCAGTCCTCATAGAGGTCAGTCACAAGGAGCTTGCAGGGGATGCTCCGGAGGAAGTCCTGCAAGGCCCAGGGCTCCAAGTGAGCATTTGAACACTCAGGGCCAGCCAGGAGCTCCTCCAGCCGCAGGGCAGAAGCGCTCACCTTCAGGATGGCGGCCAGCAGCAGCGCGGGCTGGCTTCCCAGGTCGACGTCTGCGCCGCAGTCCAAGGCCTCCCGCAGCTCCCGAAGCTCTGTCCCACCGGCGGCTCTGCGGAATATCCCCTCGGTCGCTGGTCCTTCCTGCTTCAGCACAGCCAGCAGCTCCTGCAGGAGAGGCAGGAGGACAGTTGCATGGCTGAGGAGCCGCCTTCCAGCAGCGGTGGCCAGAGCACTGCCCCAGAGCTGGCTCCGTGCTGGGGGTGAAGAGCCCAGTGCCCCATCCTCAGAGCTCCTGGGGACACCCGCTGCCCCTCCGGAGACTGCGGAGGGAGCGCTGGGGACCCCCTGGACAGGCTGGCTGACCTGGATGGGCCGGGGCAGTGTGCCATCCTCGCAGAGGGCTGCCAGGGGCTGCCCAAAGAGCACCCTGCTGCAGCCGGAGCCCGCCTGCCCTGGCGCCAGGACAGAGGCCGGGCTCCGCCGCAGAGCGAAGGGCCAGGGCAGCCCCCTCCACCTCCTGCTGCTGCTGCTGCTGCTGCTTCTGCTGTTGATCCCTCCTGCTGCAAAGGAAAAGAGAGCAAGAGCCCATCAGTGGATGCCGCCAGGCCAGCGCTCCCGGAGCCTGCCCTGCCCTGCCTGCAGCACAGTGCTGAGCAGTGTGGCAGGACAGGCAGGGAGCCGGCAGCTGGAACCACGGCTCCAGCTCAACAGCTCCGGCTCGGGGGTTCCTGAGAGCCTGGGATAGCCTGGCCCAGTCCTGGCCCTGTCCTCCTCCAGGCTGTGGGCAGCACCAGAGGCTGCGTGTCCCTGCAGAGCCACGTCCATCGGCCGCTGCCCAGCGCTGTCCTTCCTTCTCTGGCTGACGTCCTCCCTTGGGCTGCCCAACCTGCACAGGGACACTCAAGGGACAAGTGAGCACAGCCCAGCTGCTTGCAGGAGGGTCCTTTCTTTCCCAAACTCACCTGGTGAGCGGCAAACTCCCCCTTCACTGCTAGACAGGACTGTTGGAGGCCCTTGCTTGAGATCAGCCTGCAAGAACCCGGCACCAGCAGCCTGAGCACCGCGGAGTGGGGACCCTCTGCCCTCCTGGGCTCTCTGACCCGTGTGGCAGGTTTTCTCCCAGTGCCACCAGCAAGGATATGCCAGCATTCCTGGTGGCTCCTCAACCCTCCCCACTCCCTGAATTGCACCAGGGGACCCTCCCTCCCTCCCTCCCTCCCTCGCAAGCTCACCCCACTGCACGCCCATCCCTGCACCCCAGCACAGCCAGAGGGGAAAGGCAGCCGTTCTCACCTCTGACTGGTGCTCCACCAGCCTCTCCAGGCTCCTGGTGCTGAACGGCCTCCACTGGCAAGAGAGAAGCAGCGGCAGAAGGTGAGCAGTGATGCCTGTGCTGCTCGGCTGGAGGAGCAGTGCTGGGGACAGCGCCCAGGCCAGACAGACACTCACGGCATGGCGGCGGCTCAGCTTCTCCAGGAGCTTGAGTGACGGGACAAGGGTCACTCGGGGCTTCTTGGCTGCGTCGGGTATCCTGTGCACCGGGAAGGGACAGAGCTGGGTGAGCCCCAAGCCGCCTCTTCTCTCTCATCAGGCAGCTCTCCCCGAGAGCTGCCCACAGCCGCGGGGGCACCTCTCCCCAGCTGGGGAGCTGTGTTCCCCCATCTGGCTGTGCCTGCAGCACCCCCCAGCTTACCCCAGCAATGTCTGCACCCACAGCTCCTTCAGCGCCTGGGAGCTGCAGCAAGAGGAGAAACAGCGTCAGGCCCCGCTGCCCCCCAGCCCGTGGGCAGAGGCGGATGCCTGCACAGCCCTGCCCCCTGGGGAAGGACACAGGGGCAGGACGAAGCGCCATGGGGCGGGACAGAGCTGCTGCCCAAGCCCTGGCTCCCTCTGTCCTGCCACAGCACCTGCTTTGGCCCTTCCCTTCTGGGGATCAAAAGGTGACCAGGGGATGCAGGACGCAGAAATGCCCCCCATCCCTCCCTGCCGGCGTGCTGCCCGCTCCCTGCCCAGGCTCTGCACGGAGGGCAGAGGCCCTTCACAGGAACCTCTCCTGCCCGGCCGTGGGACGTGGCACCACGACTCACCCGAAAGTGGCAGTGCAGGAGCCCCTGGGCCAGAGGAAGATGAGGGAGCTCCTCTCCTCGCGGCTGCCGACACCCTCCACCTCTTCCTCCCACGCCGCCTCCTTCCCGTCACTCAGCACCCACAGCTGGTCCAGGGCCAGGCGGAGCTGTGGGCGCAGGGTGGTGCCACCTCTGCAGAGAGCAGAGGCAGGCAGTGAGCTGGAGGTGGCCTCCTTGGGGTGCCCCCCCGGGCAGAGCCCTGCTCCCCTCCTGCCCTTGGGATGGGCATTGGTGCATCCAGCACACAGGTCCTGGGGCCGGGGGCCGGGGTGTCCCAGCCCTTGAGCCGGGGCCAGGGATGGGGCAAGGGCAGCTCGGTCGGAGGGTCTTACCGCAGCTTGGTGACCACCAGTTCCTCCTGGAGGAGGAGAAGGCGCCTCTCGCTCCTCTTGCAGCCCCGGGTCAGCTGCACATCTGCGCTCAGCACCGGCTCTGCATCGGCGAGAGCGTCCCTGCGGAGCAGAGCACGGCAGGCATCAGAAAGGCCGCTGCTGCGGGGCCCGGCCGTGCTCCCCTGTCCCCGAGCCACAGGGGGAGCCCACCTGGAGCCACAGCAGCCGTTGGCCTGGCCCATCCTGCCCGGGACAGGAGGACCCTCGCTGTGCACCAAGGATGCGGCCCAGCCGGTGACAGCGAGGATGGGAAGCGGGTTGCCGGAGCCTGGTCAGCGCTGCTCGGCCAGACCCTGCCTCCTCCCAGTGCCACTCTGTGCCAGCACAGCTCCGTGCTGCCGGCGCTGGGGGCTGTTGGCTCCAACTGATTGACAGCCCAGCCCCAACGGACAGTGGGAGGGGCCACAGGCTGGGCGTTCTCTCCAGCATGGCCCCGCCTCTCTAGCATGGCCCCGCCTCTCTTGCCCTGGGGAGCCCAGCGCAGGACGGAGCAGAGGGAAGGACCCCTCCTCCCTCCACCTGCTGGCAATGCCTCTTGCCTTGGGCTTCCCCGCTGGCTCCCGGGCTCCAGCTGCACTTGGTGCCGCTGCTCACCACCCTCTGGCCTTGGCTGGTCAGCCACTTTCTACCCACCTCCCCCTCTCCTCAGCCAGCCCACGCTGCTTCAGCGTCTCCACGGGGCTATTCTGGCAGACGCTGCGGAAAGCCTTCCTCACGTCTGGGTGGACAGTGGCCACCGCACTCCTCTCGTCTCCCCAGCCAGTCATTTCACCACAGAAGGTTATTAGGTGGGGCCAGCAGGGTTTCTCCTGCTGACTCCATGCTGACGCCTAGTTCCAATGACCTTCGTTCCTTCATGTTTCCAGGATGTGCTGCGGCATTCCCAGCACCTCCATGAACACAGAAGCCCCTTTTCTCATCCAATATAATAATACAATAATATTATAATAATTATAATAATAATATAATGGTGCCTGGGAAACACACACACACACACACACACACGCACGCACGCACGCACGCACGCGCACACACACACACACACACAGACACAGACACAGACACAGACACAGACACAGACACAGACACAGACACAGTGACAGAGAGGGGTGTCTTGGGAGGAACCAGGCACCTGGGGAGTCCCCAGCCCCACTCTGAGGGAACCCAGGTGTCCGGGGGGTACCCTGGTGTGTGGGGGGTCACTGGAGTGGAGGTTGGCCACGGGGGTGTTTGGGGAAGTTTTGGGGTGATTTGGGGTACATGGGCTGATTTGGGATGATATGGGGGGCTTGGGGGCATATGGGGAGGTTTTGGGGGTGATTTAGGGTATATGGGGGTTTTTGGGGTGGTTTTGGGGGATATGGTGTTTTGAGGGGATATGAGGGTTTGGGGAGTGATTTGGGGGGTATAGTGGTTTGAGGGGATGGGGGGGTGATTTGGGGTATATATGGGGGTTTGGAGGGATATGGGCAGGTTTTGAGGTGATTTGTGGGGATATGGGGAGATATGGGGGATTTAGGGGGGATTTGGGGGGGTTGGGGGGTATGGGAAGGTTTTGGGGGTGATTTAGGGGATATGGGGAATTTTGGGGTGATTTGTTGAGATACGGGTGGTTTTGGGGTCATATGGGGATATGGGGGAATATGGGGTTGTTTTAGGTTTATTTGGGGGGTTATGGGGGTTTTGGGGGATGTGGGGGTGGTTTGGGGGGATATGGGGTTTTTTGGGGGTGATTTGCTGGGATATTTGGGGGTTTGGGGGGATATGGGGGATATAAGGGGGACTTTAGAAGGATATGGGGGTTTTGGGTGTAATGGCAGGTTTTGAGATGATTTGTGGGGATATGGGGAGATATGGGGGGTTTTGGGGGGGATTGGGTGGATATGGGGGGTTTGGGGGCTTATGGGGAGGTTTTGGTGGTGATTTAGGGGATGTGGGGAGGTATTGGCGTGATCTGGGGATATACAGGATGTTTGGGGGTAAAATGGGGGATATGGGGAAGTTTTGGGGGGGTTTGGGGGGATATGGGGGGTTTTGGGGTGATTTGGGGGGATATGGGATGTTGGGGGGATATTGTGGTGTGATTTGGGGAGATATGGGAAGTTTTTGGGGTGATTTGGGGGATATGGGTGGGTTTGGGGTCATATGGGGAGGTTTTGGGGTTGATTTAGGGTATATAAGGGGTTTTTGGGGTGAGTTGGAGGGATATGGGTGGGTTTGGGGCCATATGGGGAGGTTTTGGGCTTGATTTGGGATATATGGGGAGTTTGGGGGGATATGGGGGATATGGGAGGGGTTGCGGGATATGGCGGGTGATTTGGGGGGATATGGGTGGTTTTGGAGGTGATTTGGTGGCATATGGGGAGGTTTGGGGGGATATTGAGTGGTGATTTGGGGGTGATATGGGGGTGTTTGGGGGTATATGGGGGATAGAAGTGGTATTTTGGAAGGATATGGGACGGTTTGGGGTGATATGGGAAGGTTTTGAGGTGATTTGGGTGTATTTGGGGAGATATGGGGCATTTAGGGGGGATTTGGTGAGATATGGGGGGGTTTGGGGGCATATGGGTAGGTTTGGGGGGTGATTTAGGGGATATGGGTGGGTTGTGGGTTGATTTGGGGATATAGAGGAGGTTTAGCGGGTATAGTAAGTTTGTGGGTGTTATGGGGGTGGTTGAGGGGATATGGGGGTGATTTGGGGTTTATGGGGGTTTTGGGGGATATGGGGGATATGGGGGTGTATGGGGAATTTTAGGGGTGATTTGGGGATATATGGAGGGGTTGTGGTGATATGGGGGTATATGGTGGGGTTGGGGGTATATGGGGGTGATTTGGGGGCATATGGGGGGTTTTGGGGGTGATTTGGTGGTATATGGGGGGTTTGGATGGGATATATGGGGGAGACCTGGGGGATATGGGGGTGTTTGGGGGATATGGGGGATATAAGGGTTATTTTGGAAGGATATGTGGGGTTTTGGGGTGCTATGGGAAACTTTTGAGGTGATCTGGGTGGATTTGGTGAGATATGGGGGTTTGGGGGGTTATGGGGAGGTTTTGGGGTTGATTTAGGGGATATGGGGTGTTTTGGGGTGATTTGGGGAGATATGGGGGGTTTGGGGGTGATTTGGTGGGATATGGGGTGGTTTGGGGGGATATGGGGGATATAAGAGGTGTTTTGAAATGTTAGGGGGGGGGTTATCCCCCACAAGATCCCTCCCAGTACCCCAGCAGCCCCCACTGGACCCTTCTTGCACCCCATTACTGTCCCCCAGGACCCCAATATCTCCCCCAGAAACCACCCCCAGGAGGCCATTAGACACTGCCCCCCCCCCCCGACACTAATAACCCCTTGAACTCCCCCATGACCCCAATAACACCCCCCAAGCACCAAGACCCTCCACCAATACCTCCCTCAAAACACCCCCAGGACCCCAGTACCTCCCCCAGAACCCCCTCCAGGATGTCCCCAATCCCCCCACCTCGGACACCAATATCTCCCTCAAGACCCCCCCCGAGGACCCCAAGAACCCTCCCAAACCCCTCCAGGACACCCCCCACCCCCCGACTCCATTACACTCCCTCTAGGACCCAAATAACCCCCTCAGGACACCAATAACTCCCACAACTCCCACAGAACCCCAATAACACCCCCCCAAGAATCCCCCGGGTCCCAAATCCCCCACTCACAGCACAGGCAGGAGTGTGGGCAGGTGCTGGGGGGGGGACAACATGCTGCAGCCCCCCCGGGGGTCCCCCTGGCCCCCACAGGGCCTACTTCCTGCTGACAGTCTGCGAGGGCCTATGGTCTGCAGTGAGGCGGCCTAGGCAGGAGGTCCTCCAGCTCTCTGTGGTCTGCACTGAGGGATGTTCCAGGAAGAGAGTTTGGTTCACCCAGCAAGTGGGAATTCCTCCTTTTAAAACACTCGCTTTGTTCTGGACGGCTGAATGAATAGTCTTCCTGCAAAGGTGGCACCAGCACCAGCACCAGCAGCACCAGCAGCACCAGCACCAGCACCAGCACCAGCACCAGTGGTGGTGGCTCCGGCCTAGCAGTGGGTGAGTGCAGGGGCTGGGGCCGATTTCCCTGGAGGGGGTGGTGGGATCGCCGGGGAAGGGGAAGCTTTGGTCTAAAAACCCAAACTTTTTCATGGTTCTGATTTTTTTTAAAAAAGGTTTTGTTGTCACAGTTCGGGCTGTTCAGACGTTCTGATGTGTGACTGTGCTTGTCCTTTTACCTTGAACTTGTTGGGTCTTTGCTGTCTGTAAGGGTCTGTTGTGTCTGCGGGGTTTATCTGTCAGGTTACCCCAGGGAAAGTGAATTTTAGCTCTTTATTTTTACTTCAAGTGTGAAAGAAGTGACACATTTAATATTTTCTGCTCTCTGTGGTGATTTGGGTTGGGTGGGTTCAATCTGATGAAACACCTCAGAGTGGTGCTTCAGAGGGTGCCAGTCACCAGAGCCAAGAGGTGCTGATCAGAAACCGGCATTGAGCCCGAGGGCAAGAGCTGGCCCAGGCGGGCTCTTGCCTTCTGGCTGTGGGACAGTTTTTCCCAGCTCGGGGGTGCTGGGAGCGATGTGGGGGGGTGAGCAGGGGGGTGTGCTGGAGCCCAGCCCCTTTGCAGAGCCCTGCTGCTCCTCTGGCTTTCTGGACAAAGTTCAGTTTCTGTGCTGAGCTTCTAATTTGCACCTTTTCCAAAAGACAAATCCTGTTTTGTTTCAAGTTGGAACGACCCTGCTCTTCTTTCAGAAAAGAATCTCTTGACATCTGCAGGCAGAGCAGAAGTCTCACACAATGAAGGTACAAGAAGTAATTGAAAAGTAATTAAAGGACAAGTTTCTGTGTGCTGGGATCCTGGAAGTGCTTCTGGTTGTGAAATCCGGCAGCACCACTTGCTCTCAGGCTGCAAACAGCCGGCAGAGCTCCTGCCGTGGGTGGCACTGCTTCAGCCTCCCCCGTCAGCCGCTCCTTCATCTCCAGCTCTCTGCTCTGCACCAGCTCTGCATAAAATAGTCGCTTTTCACTGCATGTAGCTGTGGATTGCTTTAAACGTGATGTAACTGGTTGCCATCGTTCTTCTTTGCAAGCTTGTCCCGCCTGATGTGCTGTCGGTCTTGCAGATCGTCACCTCGTTCCTAGGTGAGTGTTGGGGCTTCTCCTGGGGTCTCCTGTGCATCTTCTTAAATGTTGACAAAATGCCCATGTGGAAATAGAATTAATCATCAGAATAACTGATAAGGAAGAATTAATCAAGATTTAAACAAAACCAGGCTCCTGTCCAGAACACCTGTGTAGTTCATCTTGCCTGTTTTTTCTTCCCGTCGCTTTCAAGCTCCTGTTCAGTTCTGCTCTGCCCTGCATCTCTGCTTGTTCTCACCCCGATTTCATGTAGCCAGGCAGACCGACTTCCTCCTCCTCCTTTTCTCTGGTTTTCTCCCTGTGAAATCTGTTTTCTGTAATTGCCTGGTCTTCGTGGGAACACATTTAAAAACTGCTCTCGCAGGTTCCCCCCTTTCAGGAGGTGCCTGTGGCTGCAGGGATGCCGTGCGAAGCAGGTGGGACAGGGCTGGTGTCTGCTCCGGGTCGGGGTTTGCACCCCTCGGGTGCTGCGGAGAGGCAGGGTGCTGTGGGCTCGTGGCGGTAGCTCGGGCTCGGAGCAGAACCTGGTCTTTGGGGAAAACGTGAGTTTTCCTGGAGTGACTCCCTGTCCCTAAGGCTGGCTGGCGGCCTGCAGCCGGCGTGTGCCCTGTGCCGGGGAGCTGGCCGGGGGGCTGTCAGGGGAGCGGAGAGGTCTGACAGCACCTTCCTGGGGCGCTGGCTGGGACAGGCTGGGGAGGTCTTGAGCTTTGTGTGTGGTGGTCAGGGGAGGCCATGCAGCAGATGGAGCCGGCTCGTCTCTGATCGACCTTTTGAGGCAATTCCTGTTGGGGATTTAGGTTTTAGGACAGTTAACTGAAATCTTGCTTTCGAAGTTCTTGCTGATCGGTATGAAAAATGCAACACCTCAGAATGGCAGTAGTCAGAGGTGGGCTGCATCTGGATCCAGGTGATGCTCCTCTGTCCTTAGAACTTAAGGAAGGAAGCTTGCAGGTGTCAGTAGTGCTGCTGCTGAGGGGATTGGGTTTTCCAGAGCTGGGGAGCAGATTCTTACCCTGTCTATACTGCGTCTGCACTGTGAAAGCTTGTGCACAGTAATGCCTTGCTGTCTGACCCTTCTGTTTCAGAGCTCTGCCGTCAGTTGTTTAATACCCTGCTCTGGTCACTGTTGTCATGGTCCTGTTTTCCTTCATCCTTCACTGACCTTGCTGAGTAGCAGGCATCTGAAGGTGGTGATGAAAATGTGATGGAGCAGGAGAGGCAGCAGGACCACTGGCAGTGAAAGAGTTGTCAGGTGTTCAGTGTCACAGGAGAAGCAGCTGAGAGGTTTCAGAATGGTGATTTGTTTGAAGATGGGTCACACGGGGTCACCAGGACATCATGAAGTTTAATTTTGTGTTATAAAGGGATTTTCCACTCTAAAGCTCAGGCAAGTAGCAGTTATTTCTTGGTATATTAAAAGCAGTTAGAATTTCCTCTACTACTTCTGTCATTACCAGGTGTTGAATTGGCAGCTGACAACCCCAGAGGTCTCGCTTCTGTCTCACCATCTTCCACATCACACCAGCTGTTCCTGTGTGGTTCGGCTGTGTGCATTGCTGAGGCGCCTGCACACATTCCTCTCTATCCCATTGTTTCCTATGGGAAAAATGGAATTGAGAACAGTCGCACTCTGGGGATTCCATCCTGGGCAGGCGATGGGATGTGCCTGAAACTGTAGTTTGACTGTGTGGGGAATTATTGCAGAACCAGAGTGTAGGGTTGGGGAGTCAAAATGTTTCAGCAGCAATGAAGAGAGAAGTATGGGAAGGTTTCAGCTGCAAGCCTGCACACACTGGGTGTGCATGTACTCGAATGCACGGCTGCATTGCCCCAGGCTGCAGAGGTTATTGTGTAGAAAAGCCCTTGGTTAGTGGAATAATTCTCTGTTGGAATAAATCTGCATCTGGGCAGCAGAATGGGATATTTACCTTGTGACACAGAGGTACCTCTTGGGCAAAGCAAAATACGATGTGATTTTTTTTATGAATGTTCATTTTCATTCTGATTTCATGCAGCCTGAACTGTTTTGTCAAATCTTGACTGTTCTCCCCAGCTGTCTATCACCGACTCTCATGTTTTGATGGCTCTTGTCACAGACAGCCTGGTAAAAAGATCTTGGTTATTTTTTCTTTCCTTTTTTTCCCCTTTGAGAAGTCTCATGAACTTTTTGCAGCTGTCCTGACTCTCCTTACCTGTCCTCACTGAGCAGCAGTGTGGCAGTTAGAGCTGGCCACCCCTGGGAGGAGGTGTGCTCTGCTGGCTGTTAAAGAGTTGGCAGTGCTGTGCGCTGTGCTCATCTCCAAAGCTTCTCTGCTCTCCCTGGGCAATGGATTTTAGTGTTCTGCCGCTCCAAGTACAGTAACATCTGTACAGATACAGAACCTCTAGTTCATGGATTGGGTTCATGAAGCCCTGATTCTTTTGATCTCCTTTGGAAGCTCCATTGTCCCACATTTTCTCTCTCCCCTCTTCTCTGTCAAACTGTTTCACAGCTGGCCTTCTTCCCCAGGCTTTGCCTCGTCCCCTGGTCAGACCCGAGTTGTTCAGTTCCTGCAGGCCCAGCGGCTGTAGGGGGATCTGAGCTGCTCAGAGGCAGCAGGGCCTGATCACTAAAGGAAGCAGATTTTGTGGTCTGACTCTGATCTTGCTGAAGCTGCTTTTGTCACCCTTTCAGAAAACCAACCGAGGGCCGAATCAGAGCTGGTGGTTTGCTGAAGGTACTAAAGAATGGGGGGTTTAGAAGCCAGTGCCTAATCCCGTGGACAACCTTAATGCTGTTGCTTTGATAACCTGTAGGAGGTATTTTATTGTGGGTTTTGTGTAAGGTGCCTTAAAGCAATCACATGCAGCTGGAAGCCAGAGGCAAGACTATTTATTTCAGAGCTTTGAAGATCTGTACTCCTGTGACAGCTGTCTCGCTGCTGCAGTGGTTGGGTTTTATTTTGCTTTGGAAAAACTGAACAAAAATTTTTGTTCCATTTCCTTTTCCCTGAGGTGGGAGAATTCCTGGAAGTCTCCAAATAGAGTTAAGGGGTGTCTTCATCTTTTTACCCTGGACTGGGCTGAGTGCAGCTCCCAGAAGGGCGGGGTTTGGAAGGCTGGGAGCGCTGACCCGACCAGTCCGAGAGGACTCCTGACAGCAGGGCTGGGCTGCGGCTGTGGCTGCAGGTACTGCGGGGAGATGCTGGGTGTCTGGGTGGGCTGACCTGGCTGGTTTGGTTGTTTTGAGGGCGCTGTACTCTCTGCACCAGCTGCTAATAAGGTGTTTTCTGTCGGCAGGTCTGGTGGCCCATCAGTCTGTGTTCTCAGAGATGAGCCCACAGGAGTCCCTCGCTGGGTCTTGGCTGCAGAGAGCTTTGTGGTATCTTGACAGTGTTTGATATTTCCCAGACAATGCTTAAACCTGCCAGTTGACGCTATTTAACACTCTCCTCTGTAAGAGCCTTCCAGCGGTGATGCCTATCAACTCTGGCTTTCCCTTCAAAGAATTGTTATCAAAAGCTGCTGTTATCTTTGTCACTCGCCAGATGCCACCAATGAATGTCTACTTTTGTTGCTTTGGGCTTTTACATGTTGCCTTTAATTAGGATGTGTGCTCTTCTGTCCAGGGGCTGGTGGGCAGCTCTCTGGTGACCAAATCCAGGAGAAAACAAGAGGGTTTACTGTATTACCTCTTGTACTTGAAGGAACAATCCTTTAGCCCGGGTGTCTTTGGACATGTCTTTTGGGAGGGGGCTACCAGGCCTCCAAATCCAGCAGTTTGTCAGTTTATTCTTTGTCCTGTTTGTGTTTTGCTTCTGGCCCTTAATCTGCAGCAGCAGATTGGGGCTGCGTGATGCACAGAGGTTCAGGGCAGGGTTACCTGTTCCTCCAGGACAGGATCTGCTGATTCAGCTCAGTATTTTAAGCAAGATGGAGCCGAATGAATCCTCCTCGTAGCAAGAGCTGGTAGCCAGGATGGATGAGCAGTTCATTCACAGTTGCTTAAACACTGAAGGAAATTCTATTTGTAATTTAAAAATTGCTTTCTTAACCAATGTTTAGCATCTTGGGGTCTCAAGGGTTAAAATACCTCTGGCAACTTGGATCAGTGTATGGGGATTTAAAAGTGCTCTGGATTAAGCAGGCAACTGAGTTAAACTGCATTTAGCTGATTCCCTGGCTGTGAATAATCCAGCCAACCCTGTGCTGAAGACATCTGGGGCTCGTCTGCTGTTCGCAGTGGAGGTTTCGGACCCTTTCTCAAAGATGTCACCGCTCTGTAAGTTATGGCTGTACTGACCAGAAGTTAGGAGTCACTTTGGGAGTGGCCCCTTGTGATGGAGACTGGAGACCTCTGCTCTTCTGTCCTGGACGTCAGGCAGTGGCTTTCACAGTGGTCCCATCTCTCAGCTCAGCTCTGCTTTCTGTCATTAGGATACAGCTTTGATTTGCCAGGGGTGAGTGAATTGGCACATCCCCTACTGCAGATCTGCACGAGACATACCCCTCTAGCAAGGTACAGGACAACCTTACAAATACAGAAAGCTAAACCTCCCACTAATTACTCAATGGGAATGCAGCAGGCAGAGCTTTTGGTCTAGATTGCATCCGTGCTGCTGTTAGCTTCAGGAAGCCAGTGCTTCCAGCACTGCATCTTCCTCCGCGTTCTCCCCCATGCCCTGGGCAGATCTCTGTTTCAGGGTTGGCCCTGCTGTTCCATGAGCTGTGCC